>NC_087207.1:54513620-54541120 GCF_015104395.2 Macrobrachium nipponense
AAATTGCCGAACCTTTATCATGCGTGTGGTCTCGTGTTATCACTTATCTTTTTAATTTTGGTAATTGCTGTGCTCTCTGAATAATAATAATAATAATAATAATAATAATAATAATAATAATAATAATAATAATAATAACACAAAATTATCATTGATTAGGGTAATATTAACGGCAATATCAATTCTATTGTAATAATATATTCATCTCTTTATCTTTTAGTTCCAGTAAGTAATACCATCTTTGCATACAATAAAATAATAATAATAATAATAATAATAATAATAATAATAATAATAATAATAATAATCAACCAAACAAAAACTTCTTTCAGTTTTCTTTCTTCTGAAGATTGAAAAAGAAATCCACAAATTCAATTTGTACTTTGTTTACTTGTAAGTATTTACATAGTTTTACTCCCCACTCGAGTACTTTCCTGTTTCAGGCCACAGAAGGGACTGAAAGTACTCGAGTGGGGAGTAAAACTAAATGTAAATACTTACAAGTAAACAAGTTACAAATTGAATTTGTGGGTTTCTTTTTCAATAATAATAATAATAATAATAATAATAATAATATTATTATTATTATCATTAGAAGCAAGTGGGTAGTCTCCTAATGGATTTGTAAGAGGAAAGCAAAAGACTTAATAATAATAATAATAATAATAATAATAATAATAATAATAATAATAATAATCATAATAATAATAAAAAGAATAATAATAATAATAATCAGACAACGATAGAAGGGCACAAGTCCTTATTTCTTGCTGAAGCATGCTATTCATCGTTCAGTAAATCAAAGATTCCGTTCGCGCGCGATCGATCCCCCGGATGGCCCCATTGTTTCGCAATTCGTTCCTTTGTCCTTCACGTAAACGTGACGTTAATGTTAACGGTCCTGGAACGTGACGAACAACCGGAAATGTTCGTGAAACGAGAGAGAGAGAAGATAGAGAGAGAGAGAGAGAGAGAGAGAATTTATGAGCAAAGGATTTAAAATGATTGTGAAACTTTACGTTACCGTGTATGATAGCGTAATGATGGAAATCATTCATTTAGCATTTATGACAGTACTCATGGAAATTGGTGGACTGAAAAACCGAATTGGTTTCATCTTATCAAGATGTTAAGTTAGCCACTCGAAGTTGAGATTGTCTATGATCGAGTGTACGTACGTAAGTACGTAACTGTAACCAAGTGCGCAGTTGCATAAGCTCAAATTGCTCTGTTCGAGACGAGTACGGCAACGCTGAGGGGAAACGAATGTATCTCCCCTTATATTCATTTGAAATGACGTATTTCTCCCTTGTAAAAGGTTTGCACTTGTCGTAGTTTATAATGTAATTGTTGCCATAATATTTGTTAGTGTTTCTTTATACTTTTACTTTGATATAACTGCCAATTGCCAAGAATTGTAATGGGTACTGTTACAAAAGTTGCACCATGTTGAGTTTGCATGTTGTTGCAATTGTACCACCAACTGTAGGCTAAGATGTGAATTAGTTTTCCATATGTTTATAAAAATGTCAGTTCTAGAGTAAATTCCACCCATGTTATGCATATAAAGTCAGGCTAACTGCGATGTGTAACAGTAAAGTTAGGCATGAGTAGCATAGCCTAAAGGCCTAACGACTGCATGCTCTTTGGCACAAGATCGCCGTCCTAAATGAACTGTTTGTATTACCGGGAACCAGTATAGGGGTCCAGTGTAAGAAACTGAATAGTGGTCCAATGTAAGAACCAGTATAAGAATCGGTGTTGGTTCTAACTAGTATTGAAGGAGTACAGCTAGGAATAAGCAGCTTTTACAATGTACCCACCTACTGTTAAGAAGAAATATTTAAAAAAAAAAAAACCCGGGAGCCAGCCTTTCCCTCATCCCTTATTACAACAATGAAGATTCGACCGTCTCCGACGTCAAGTACCTGTTCCAGCTAAGAATAGGCCAAGAAGTATAGTAGCCTAGGCCTATGAGGTACCTTTATATTAGCCTATGGTTTGAATTGTTATGTATAGGCTAGTCTGAGTTAATTGTCCTAAAATGTATGGTAACCTCCAAATGTTTAAGTCAGGACAATTGACACATCAGTACTGTATACATATGCAGTATGGTAAATACATGAGTCATAAGAATATCATCATTAAGAGATATTTATACATGACATATGGTGCCAGCGGTGGGATGTATTTATCTGTTATAGATAGGTACATTCAACCTCACGTCCTAAAGTTGGTCATGAAACCCTTATTTCTGTACTTATTTTCAGGTATTATTGCCTAACCTTTTGTGAGTATGCCTATGTTACTCTTGCTTAGGAACTGTTAGCCTATTATATTGTAGCCTATGTTGATATTTTAACTGTGTCTCTTGTATAACATAGCCTGCAAAATGGAGGGTGATGTAGAGAGAGAAGACTTTTATGATAATTTGTTGTCTGCCATGGATATTCAGGGTTGTCAAATGCAACAGTTGTGCGATCAGCTTATTGACATGAAAAGGGAAATAGCAAATTTATTAAACTTTGCACCTGTCACTTCCACACCATCCAATTCTAACAGGGCTGATAGTTCAGACATTAACCCATTTGTCACAGACAGAGCAGACATAACAATGACACCACACAATAACCCAGCTTCACTATTGACACACCATTTATCAAATAATACACAGCCATTAATGCCCAGTAATCCATTTCAGGGAAGTAACTCGGTCAATAACCCCTTTGTTCCAGTAGGTAACCTGAATAACCCCATTGATAATCATTCTAAGGGATTTGTATTAAAACCTAAGGATATTTTGATGTTGAAATTGTCAGAATTACAAGGTGTTGGAACTGATAACAGACTTGCTAGATCTTTTAGTCAAGTAGAATTTTGTGTTTCTGCAGATACTGATAGAAGCCAAGTAGCACTTACCAGAGTGGAACAAGAAATTGCAACTCTATTAACTGCTGAAACGGTAAAAAAGGGAAATCACATATCTTGGAGTAAGTTTAAGGACATACAGAATCACCACTATGCTTGTTCAGCCAATATTACACCGGCTTGGCAGGAAATTGAGATGGAACGTTACAGTATAGACGAAGCCCCTAGAGCATTTGTTAACAGAATGAAATATAAATTGTCTGCTTTTGAAATGAAATTTTCTAAGGATTCCATTCCCAAAGCTGACAGTCTTGTGAAAAAGAAACTGTATAGAGAACTTAGCAGTACATCACAGGAAAGACTCAAGGATTTCCTTGATGATAGGATACCCTTAGAAAGATTAATTGAATTTGTGGAATATGAGTATCATCTAGCTATCATAAGTGGGGATGTTACCCAACGTAAAGTTTTTCCTGTTAAGAATTGCAATTTCCAACCACAGCCTGTAGTAAATAGTAATGCAAATACAACCACAGAATTGCAAGATCTGAACAAGCATCCAGAAGATTTGGACATCATGTTGATGAA
The DNA here is from genome assembly GCF_015104395.2 of Macrobrachium nipponense. Classification (NCBI taxonomy): domain Eukaryota; kingdom Metazoa; phylum Arthropoda; class Malacostraca; order Decapoda; family Palaemonidae; genus Macrobrachium; species Macrobrachium nipponense. The sequence continues at coordinate 54,517,077 of NC_087207.1, forward strand.
TAAAGTATGCCGGGCTCTTTGGCAAAAGGGGGTAAAGGACCCTATTGATGAACTTGAAGCTCTAGTGAAAAAATTAAAAGATGAGAGGAACGTTGTTAGCCATGAAGTGGAGATGATGTCGGTCCCAGATTTAGTACGCAAGCTCTCTGACTTTCAAGCAACGCTCGAGGAAACTCTTCGTGAAGCCAAATGTGTCTTTTCGAGTCATGTTGCGGAAATTGTTCTACTCGAAAAGGAGATCCAAGATGCCATTCCAAAGCTGATAGGAAAGATCCGTGAGAAATACGATCCCTCAATCCCGGAAGACTTGCAAAACTTTCAGAAGGAAATAGACGCGTTTGGGAAGGAGCTCTCTGAATACATACAACAACTCTCTCGGGAAGAACTCTTGTCTCTTTACATCAACCTCTGTCAGATTTCCCCCTTCGACTGGCTAGCTCAGTTTAGTATCACATATCCATGTGCCATCATGGTTTGCGCCAAGTTGGCGGAAAGCAAGGAGTTTCACTGGGGTCTTCATGGCAGTGGAGCTATACTGTTGATCAAAATGGAAATCCTGGAAGTTAAAGACCCATCGGGAAACGACCCAAAGTCGTCATTATCTTTGGTGATGCAGGTTCAGGAAAGACCACGATTCTCTGTTCCATTGCTGAGAAATGGCATAAGAATGCAAGAGATATGCTAGAGCTTTCCTCCTTTCAAATACTACTCTACATGCAGTTTAGAAATCGTAGCCATGACAACTTTGATGACTTCCTACGAAACTTGCTTCCAAAAACTGTATCTCTGTTTCAGTTCAAGCATATAAAGTCTTCAGTGATTGACTCTAAATGTCTAGTCTTGTATGACGGGTATGATAGAGTGGAATGAGAAATCTGCAAAGCTCTTTGAAGAAATATTATCTCTTCCTTCTAAAGAATATGAAGATTGTTGTCACCACACGACCAGGGAACACTGAAAGACTAACAGAAATTGTGAACAAAGAAAAATGCGTCAGAGTCAACCTACAAATTTTAGGTCTTCAGAAAGAGGATATGAACTTGCTTACAGAAACACTCATTGGCCATCTGGTGAAAGATGACCAGACCCGAAAGGAACTGAAAAGTGACCTGCTTCGAAAAATAGATGAAATGGACGCTAAAATTAGGGTCATCCTGCAGACACCATTGTTTTTCAACCTGCTTGTTCTTCTTCATGTTGAATGTCAGGATCTGAGCAATGAAATGAACAGCAGGGCATCACTCTACCTGCAACTGAAGAAGCACATGACTAAAAAGAATCTCAACAAGACAGGAATCTCAAGAGAATCACTGAAGGAATTTGATGCTTTTGGGGTCGTACAGAAAATGGTCTCTGAAACACTGTATTGAGAGAAAATATGAATGGTATGAGTAAGATAAAAGATTTAAAATGTAGATTTAAATCAGAGATAAGATGCCAAGAGGTACTTGACAACTTTGATGCCATCATGTCATCCTACTTCAATATAAAACATACGAATAAGCTTCTTGAGATAGGAACAGTATTCTGCCACAGACACCGAAGCGAGCAGGAGTTTGCAGCTGCAGGCTCCATCTGTGACGACATCATCGTTTCAAGCAGAAAGCAGGAAGGAGGGAACATTTTCCTCGATGTGCTGTTGTCAAAGGGAATCTTAAAGCCTGAAGATCTTGTGCCAAGGACGCCGGATCCATTTGACGACCTGGCGGAAATCTTGGGCGCGGTTAAAAAGCGTGTAATACCGGAAGTCAGAGAAATGCTTTCCTTCGTACCAGGAATACTTCACAATACTAAGAAAACTGTGCTGTACCAAATCATAGATGACATTCACGATTTCTACGTAAAGTTCAATGAAGTCTATGAATTACACGTTACGGATGATCTTTTGGTGCCGTATGCTGAAACCAGATTGGATGAAAAGGTTCTAGAATCACTTGTTTCACGGTTCAGAAAAATATATGCGGGTGGGACAGTCTATTTAAGGCAAATGGATGATCTTTTCGTCCTACCGTCCTTATTGTCTAAACTGAGGCCCAATGAAGTTGTGTTTCAAGATGTACCGGGAGATCTTGCAGAGCTCAACAAAACACTACAGGTTACCAATCAGCTCGGCATCCGTACAGAGTTTGACATAACTATGTAGCGAAAGCAATTTCAAGCAATTACAGGCCAGGTTTTGCATCCAGTAGATTACTTAGGTAAGCAGTCATTTAGCGTTACTCCGTTTCGTTATACAGGACTAAAACCCAATCTTTGGTAATAACCTCATGAGTTATGTGCAGCAATTTTTAAATAATACACTAAAAAGTGGTTAATCACTTATACTGTATATATATGTATATAGATATATATATATATATATATATATATATATATATATATATGATATATATAGTTATATATATATATTAAGCATCTACAAAATTATATAAAATCTGGCAATTATTGTTGTAAAACTAAAAAAAAGTGTTTATTATATAGATGGATAGATTTGTACGAGTATATATATTTACAAACACAAATATACTACATAAATATGTAGGCATATATATATTTGTGTATACACACACATATATGTATATATATATATATATATATATATAATATACATATATATATATATATATATATATATATATATATATATATATATATATATATATATATATATATATATATATATATATATAGGCAAAATACACGAAGTAGTGAGTGAAACGATGGAGTGTTGTAAGGCCTATTTGACTCAATGTCCTTTACTTAGGAAACTCACATACATAAGTCTTCCTCTTTTTAAACTCATCTTCATATTTATATGAGTCTGCTAAGTAAAGGACATTGAGTTGAAAGGCCTCGCTGCACTCCATCGTATCACTTCCCTTTGTGGCTTTTGGCTTTTTTATAAAAGAATATATATATATATATATATATATATATATATATATATATATATATATATATATATATATATATATATATATATATATATATATATATATCACTCAAAAATTTTCGTGATTCAGTTATGCAAATAAATATTTATACAATATATATATATATATATATATATATATATATATATATATATATATATATATATATATATATATATATATATATATATATATATATATATATATATATATATATATATATATATATATATATATTGTCTGAAACAGACAATATCTAATGTTGTCATGGAGCTAAAGGCAGGAATGGAAGGAGCTAACCAAGTGAAAAATACACGAAAGCACTTGGTCCACTCATTTCATTCTCCTCACCCCAGCTCCACGAAAATAGTATACGTGGTATAATAAATAACATATTATAATATATATTTATTATATATATTATATAAATAATATATCAGATATATATATATATATATTATAGATGATAAGTATATATATATACATATATATATTATTATAATATAATATATATATATAATAATATATATATGTAATTTATATATATTATTATATATATATATATATATATTATATATATAATAAGTATAGATATATAGATATATAATATATAACTTAATCACGAAAGTTTAGAACGTGATAAATCCATAAATAAAGGTATAAGCCACAAAGGGAAAATAAACAATGGAGTTCTGCAAGATCTTTCGACTCAACGTCCTTTACTCCAGCAGATAAACTGACTTACATGAGGAATTGACAGTACAGGAAAGGTCGTATAACTGACAGATAGGGATTATAAGGAGATTAGCATCTAGAATCTGCCACACTGGAGAATGAGTAACCTTTCCAAACAAGCATAAACATGGTTACAAATTTAAAAAACAAAAAGATTAAGTCAATCCTGCTCAGACATAAGGACAAGACAATTAAAGGATTATATAGGGTGACAGCTATTCAGAACTTTGGTAAACAAAAACTTATTCACAATACATATTAAACATTACATATACAACGAAGTATCTCTAAGGCAACAACCACCGAATAAAAACTGGATTGGTAGTTCAGTAATTGGCAAGGTGAAAGATATCTTATCACGAAATCTTTTAGAATCTGCCATAATACAACTTACTTCCCATTGTAATTTTAATATTAGTCGTGGCCTCTTTCATTTAGACCCTTGTATTTGTAACATGTTGAAGAATGACCTCAAAGATATAATTACAGACTTGAATACAAATTAGTTGCCTTAGAGATATATTTGTTGTATATGTATGTTTAAATATGTATTGTGAATAAGTTTTTGTTTACCAGAGTTTCTGAATAGCTGTCCCCCTTATATAATCCCTTAATTGTCTTGTCCTTGTGTCTGAGCAGATTGACTTAATCTTTTCGTTTTTTAAATTGCACCCATGTTTATGTAAAGGATGTATATATATATATATATATATAATATATATATATATATATAGATATATATATATATATATATATATATATATATATATATATATATATATATATATATATATATATATATATATATATATATATATATATATTACTCTTTTCAATCGTACTTATAAACCATCGGTTCCTCCTGCAGCTGTGATAATCAACAGAGATGTGCTCGAAGACCCGGGCAGCCTTCGTCCGTTTTCTCTCCAGAGTTCTGCAGACGACTGACAATGAAGTACTTCCTCTACAGCAATGATATCGACCGCGTGGCCGAGGTCTTGAACAGGACGGTTCCTCCGAACCGCGCCCGAGGACAGCACCAAATTAACCGTCTTCTTTCCGATAAGTACGTGGCATTAAAACAAAAAAAAAAAGTAGTGATGTCACGTATATGAGATAGATAGCTAGTCGTCATTCGTTCTTTCTTTTGATTTGGAGAATGAAAACGAGTAGGAGTAACTGCGGGACCGAGAGAGTAAGACGAAATTGTTTCTATAAATATATCAATTTATTTACTGCTGGATAAAATGCATTGAAAGTAACAAAATAAATACTCGAATATATCTATCTATCTTATATATACGTACATAGTATGTATAAATATACACGTGTATTATATATATATATATATATATATATATATATTATATATAGATATATATATATATATATATATATAGATATATATATATATATGTAGATATATATATAGTATATATAAATATATATATATATATATATATATATATATATATATATATATATATATATATATATATATAAAGATATATATATATATCATATATATATATATATATATATATATATATATATATATATATATATATATATATGATTTATCAAAAATCAGCAGATGAGCACGGGACTTCATTCAATAAGCGAATACCACAGGAAAATGAGAGGCTGAAAATCCAAGCGCTTTCGTCTTTACTAAGACGAAAGCGCTTGGATTTCTGCCGATCATTTTTCTGTGGTATATATATATTTATATGTATGTATGGGTGCGCGTGCGTGTTTTGAGTGGGAGCGACTGCAAAATTAAGGAATGTAAGTCTCAATATCCTATACCGTATGTTTTATTCACCTAGGTGATAAACATAGGACGTCTACTCCAGTTGCTGACCGTCGGGCCTTTGAGGTCGATAACTTTTGTGCCAGAGAGGGGAATTTGAACATGAGCAATGGGAGGACCTGAAGAAACTCGCTGCAGTAAAGCGACTCGGACTATTAAAGATTCATTAACTAAAATTTTGTTTTCAGACTGAAAAAAAAATCACAAGACAATTTTTCAGACCGAAAAAAATAAGAAATAGGAAGAGCATTTTTGTTCAGGCCTTTCCTGATTTAGTAATTGGGTCTATTGTATTTCATTGTAGCCGATTTTTATTACAAAGAATAATCGAGTTAACAGTCCCCCCACATTGCAAGATAATGTCCATTGTTAAGAAATTCACAGTCTCGTGAAAACAAATTGTTAAAAAATCCACTATTATATATTAAAAATACATTTCTATGTAATATTAGAACAAAGACTTTCAAACACCTGAGCGGTGTTCCTCATCAGTGTAACGTAATATATAATTGTGGATTTTTAACAACATAATGTCCATTGTTAATGAGAGTTTGTAGAGAACGTGACGACTGGAATATGCACACAAGATTGATATTATATAAACTTTTGCTTTTACTGTAAGACACTGCGTATGCCAAGCTGTACTGAAATGAATAATAAACGCAAGGATCCTGGTGCTAGCGGCAGTGGGCAATAATTGAGGCTTCGGAATTCAGTAGAACAAGGTGGCAAGTAAGACAGGATTTTTGAAGAAATGTCTGTGGTCAATCAAAGTCATAACATTTTATTCTTTTCTGTCAGTTTTACTCTCATGGATTTTTATACATTAATAATTTGCTTATAATGCTTTTTTTTTTTTTACAATCTATTCATATTTTCTACCAAAATGAATGTCTTAGTAACATAAGTTTTTTGTATCCTGTTCATAAAATGTGCAATTTTTCAATACAGTTGAAGTTTAATTTTTCAGTTATTTACTTTTGCTTTGTTGTCTCAAATCAATAAAGATTCGTCTTTTTTTCCTGATTTTGCTTTGAATATCCTTAATTTTTTTCACGATTTGCTTCATCGCTTTGTATACTGCTCAAAATTTGGTGTATTTAATCCAGCAGTTACAATGATAATTGTGAGGTACAAGAACTGTATTTGTTTGGAATAAATAATTCAGGAACGTTGCTTTCCACAGGTAATGTATCCTTCAATACTTATTCTTGCTTCAGAGAGAGAGAGAGAGAGAGAGAGAGACAAAAAAAATGTGTATCCCCATAACGTAGTATCACTCTAACGTCAAATAAAAAATAAATTAATATTTAACTGAGCATAGCAGAAAATAATATAAAGGAACTGGTAAAAGTCGAGAAAATAATGACGAGAAATGATAATTAAAATTTGGACTCAATCACTTTTGCGTTTCAGTTGAAAATCCGGTGAGAATAGGAAAGTGCTCGTGTTGTTAGCTTCCAGGTAACAGGCAGCTTCCTGTATATGGCCTCTCAAAACGCTCTTGGTAGGTGATATATATATATATATATATATATATATATATATATATATATATATATATATATATATATATATATATATATATATATATATATATATATGAGTTACAGACTGAATGATGTGCTGTTGTTATTCATATCCTTTAATTAAAAGTGATTATTATATCTCAGAATCAAAACCGGACACGTATGAGAGCAAATAGATTATATAATAATTTGCTAGAGTGAATTTAGGAGTGAGATCAATTTCAGAAAATCCCCATTTAATCCTTCTCTCAGGACTCTACCAATGCTCTTCCACATACTACCAATGTGAATGTGTGAGAAAAGTGTTTTTGATTTTCCTTCCATGTCTGGAAGGTCTACCCAGAGACTAACAGTAGTCGCTAACGGAATTCTATACGCGGTTTAACTTTCTAGGAACGTCAGGTGTTTAATTTTCATAAAATTAGACATCGTTTTTGGTCTACAACACTGGTGGGGTCCCATTTCTCAGTTTGCTGCAGTTTGTGTTTTAAAAGGCGATCATTAGACGGTGGTCGTTTTCTATGAAACACAAGGACCATTTTTTTCTTTTGTTTTAAAATTACCCTCGCATGCGCGCGCACACACAAACAAGGGCCTAATTATTCAGTAATGCCATTGGAAGGTGGAATGTTTCTGTTTTGTGTTTAATGGTCAACCAGATGTGAGCCTTAGAATCCATCCATACAACCGCAGAGAGAGAGAGAGAGAGAGAGAGAGAGAGAGGTCCCTTGGCATTTCTACAGAAGCAGTCCGCACGGACTGCAAAGAACGTAACTGCGGATACGACATCCACTAGGGATTGGGGCGTCCAATGTATTTCGCCGTGTTTAGTACTGGCCCCTGGGGGTTAATTACAGTCGTCCGAATAAATATTACTTAAAATTCTTGTTCAGTAGGTAAAACTGCATAGAAAAACAGTAAATGCCATAGTCTACGCCGCCGCAGATAAGTACCCTAGATACTACCGTCCCTCTCCCCCCTTTTCTGGAATAATTAAAAAACCATACAATATTTGAAGCATATAGTACAATGAATGGTGAAGGTAAACAAATAATTCCCGTCCAACTATGTGAAGACAGTAAGGTAATTGTTGGTAAACGCCATCTATTTTAGCAATATTGATGAGGCAATATTTTAGAGAAATTAAAACTAGCTGCTCACTGAAACTCTCCTTCTTCTAATTCGTCTTTGATATGCAACGTTTTGTCAATTTATCATACAGATTCCACTGCTGCAGCAGCCCCCAAACAGCCTTACCTGTGAATGCCAGCAGACCAAGGCTCTTGTACAGCTAAAGATAGCGGTATTACGTCTCTCTCTCCCTGAAGAGATAGGCAAGAATGTTATGGAGGAAGAGTCAAGAAATAATGGATAAATACTAGAGCTGAAGAGATACAACACATCCCATTGTGGGAACTTCTTTACATACAAGACATGTGGCACGCAGAATAAAGTGCCAACAAGAGGTTGTAAACAGCAACAGTGTAGAAGAGTTTAAAAGGAAGCTAGACAAAATCACTAGGACACTATGAATGAACAGTAAAACCTGCTTCTACAGATAACTGAGCACACAATGTCTTCTCTTAGGATGGACTAAGAAGTCCTTGAGACATCCTAATCCTTGTAACTCCTAGTAACTAGTTAAAGATCCGAGAAGGTCTGCAACGGAAGAGTTAGGCAAAAATGTTATGGGGAAAGAGGTCCTACAGTAGTTAAAAGACCTGAGAAGGCCCAAAAGAGATCCTGGACAGTGTGATGGTGGAACCATCCATTGAGGGCAGAAGGGATGGAGGATCTCACAAGAGGATAGACGGGACGGCAGGAGAGTAGTAGAAGGGAGAGAGGCATGTGAAGCCTCGAGGAGGTTAGGGACCCTGTTAGTGTAGAAGATGGATAGGATCTAGACTAGGACAGAAGGAAGGGAGTGTCTTAAGTTTTGAGGTGGGTTGGGGGGGATGGAATGAAGAAGATGGGCAGACAGGAGGAATCTTAGAATGCTCATAGAATGTAGGAGGGTCCTGCAGGAAAGGTGGATAGTTTGGGGTGGGGGGCCGTTCCCTCCCGAGACCTACAGAAGAGCTATCTTCTTCAAATCTTGGTCTCCCTCCAATAAGGACGAACTGGTGGGTTGGGCCAGTTTGTTTGTGTTTGTTTGATGTGGGTTCTTGTGGGGGGGGGGGAGGCGGCCGGGGAGGGGGACCTGGGTCATTTCCCCTTCGCCTTGAAATGGCGTAAACAATTACCGAGTTAAGGTTGAGGACTTACTACTTGTCAAAGAAACCACAAGGCAAGCTGTTATTCTCATCACAAGAAAATAACACCCCATCTCGTCAGTTTCTCTTAATTACAAACGCAATTGGCCGGGATGTATGTATGTGCACGAGAGGGGTTGGTTTTGGGGGATGGGGGAGGGGGAAAAGAACAATAGACATGGGGGGTGGGGGTTTAGTGCTAAAACGGACGTTTTGATGCGAAGGCAATACATGTAAATGTTCTTGAATGCTGTCCGGTCCTTTTTACCCCGCTCACAGTTTTGGATGCAGTTGGAAGAGCACGGCAGTACCAAGGTATATAGAATAAGTGAGAGAGGTACAGTCACTTTGGTCGCGGGGGTAGCTGTGGGGTATTTCCGTGACAGGCCTGGAGGACAGGGTGGGAGCAGTCAGGGGAAGTACTACCTTGGACCCCTCGAGTAGGACTCCTTCCAGTGGTGAGGGGATAAGGGACCCTGGCTTCTGTTGGAATGTTATTGCACTCCCATAGGTGCCCCGGGTCCTGACGGAACATCCTACAACCCTTTCTCTCTCACTTTTAATCCTTCTCTCTCTCTCTCCTGGATCCTTCTGTCTAACCTCTAAATTTTGACTCTGTTTTTTGGACTGCTTTTGTCGACGACTTTTGGAATGGACTTGGCCAAGCTTTGACAGTCCTTGTGATTTGATGGAGGGTGGGGTTGGACGGCATTCCCCCTCACCCCGTAAAACTTGGAATACCTGATGTGTCCGAGCGCGAGGGGAAACTTTTATGTTAAACTCTGCACTCAGTGCTGGGTCTGATCTCAATGGGACTGACGACCCTCAAGGAACTGGGTGTGGGGTGTATATCTTGGTAGGACTCCTAGGGTGCTATATCACCCTCTAATTGTAGCTCCATGGTGGGTATGGGGCCAACCTGGATGAATGTTCACACCATAGTCTGATGGATTTTTATTTAACGCCCTCTGTTTATGACTCGCCTGATTAAGGAATCCGCATTAGGCTCTTCACTTGACCAAACACCAGGACAACAGAGTGAAAATACTGGTGGTGTAAATGAAAATCTAAGAGTTGTGTATTGTAGTAACATAAGTGATCAAGTCGATTTTGAAATATTACATAATTACATGAAACAGTTTGGCAAAATAGAATAAAATTACGTATAGTTAAAAATCCCATCTCTCATGAAAGTTACATAACCTTTTGTAAAGCTGAATATGCCTCCAAAGCTCTAGAGATTCTTGATGGTAAAAGAGTCTTTGGTTCAGTTTGCCATGCAAAGTTATTTAATATAAACAATTTGGAAGAGGATGAAACAGACTATGTACCCAGCAAATTTGAGGTAGATATCCAAAAAAACCTGGCAAAAGATGACCCAAAATTGATTTGGCATGTTGCAAATTACAAACAGGTAAAGAAAACTTTTTATCAGCATGCAAGTATCTACAGAGGAAGATTGGTACCATTCCTAAAGGTAACATTAAAAGATATGGTAAAGGAGTCTTGATCAATGCAATTAATGATATTCAAATTAAGATGCTTTCAAAATTCCAACCATCTGAAGATGGTAATATTTTGGATGTATCTCCTCATCGATCATTTAACATTAAATGGGGCGGTATAAGTTTATAGCAGAGACCTATATGAATTGAAGAGGAGGAAATATTAAAAAATGTGTCCTGCTTATGTCATTAAAATTAGAAAATTGAAAGTACTCAGCATGCCATTCTTGAATTGACTTTCACCTGCTCCTACTTACCGAAAATATATTGATATAGACCACTCTCGGATTTGCGGTTAAAGCCATTTAAATATCGACCAAACCCCAGTGTTTATAAATGCTTTTGAATTATGGCCATGTAGCCAAAAAACTCGTGTACAAAACAGGAAAGTGCTTTGTGCGCTCTGATGAACATGTAAAGGACAACTGCAAGGCTGATAAATATTGTCTCCACTGTGCTGGCTATCATTCTCCCAATTGGAGGGGCTGTCCTCAATATATTTTCCAACAAGAAGTTGTAAACAATGCACATAATAACTTTATCAGCATAGGAGAAGCCAAGCGCTCGAGGTGCTAACAAAAGTGCTGGATTCTCATTTGCTTCCACTGTTATGGGAAATAATACATTCCATCAGCCTGCTAAACCCATCATTAAAAATAGCACACCCTCTCAGGATACAAGCTGTGATTGATGAACCTCTCCCTGACCTGCAAGCAAATGCTGTCTCAGTGTTGAGCTCAACTGTCAAGCCCAAAGAGAGAATAAAATCTAAAGGAAATCTTAACAAATCTTATGACAGTTTTCAGTCACCCCCAACGTCCAAAGAAAATGTAGAACATCCTCTCCTATAGAGTTTAAAACTTCAATTCCAACAGATTCAATGCACTTGATGACCCCTTTTAAGCCATTATCAACCTCACAGCCATTGGAAAAGATGTCTTGGTCCTGCTCAAATTTAACCCAATCCCCTCAATCATATGCAGACACAGCTACTTCTGAAGTGGAGGGAAAACATGCTGACTCACTAAATATAGTTAAAAATTTAGATAAATCTAGTCTCAAACTGAACAAACAGGATGTGCAGGAAAAATGCTCAAACTCCCCCTCATCCAATAAAAATAAAAGTCTCCCAGGCACCAGACTTAAGAGACTTTCAAATCCAAGAACATTCAGCTGTGTTACTTTGAAAACCGGCTAAATAATGACTTGGCTGGGCACAAGAATCACAGTTAAAATGCCAATTTAATATCTTGCAATGGAATTGCAAAGGCCTTAGGACTCGTTCTGAAGAGTTAAAATTACTATTGAACCATCATGATCCAGATGTAGTTTGCCTTCAAGACTAACAAGTTAGGCAACTCATTATACAATCCAGGATTAAATTATAAAATGTTGGTGATGAACCCCAGAGATGGTGATCGAGCTCATGGGGGGCTTGCAATTATTGCTAAAAAGTCTTTGCAACATACAAGTGTACCTTTGAACACAAACCTACAAGCAGTCTCCATTCGAGCATGCTTTGAAAAAGAGATTACTATTTGCTCTATTTACCACCTACCTAGGTCAGAGATTACTTTGAATGACATTCAGGCACTAGCTAATCAGCTACCTCCTCCTTTCTTATTACTGGGAGATATTAATGCCCATAATAGTCTATGGGGAGGTGATACCTTGAATGCTTTAGGTAGAACCGTCGATGATTTTATCCTAAATAATGATCTCTCTCTTTACAATGATGGTTCAATGACGTTTCATAACATCTACACCAATGTCTTTTCAGCTATAGATTTAAGCATTTGTTCACCTGCAGTCCACTTCGACTTCGACTGGTCTGTAAATGAATTCCAAGTGGACTGCATGTGAACAAATGCTTAAATCTATAGCTGAAAAGACATTGGTGTAGATGTTATGAAACGTCATTGAACCATCAATGTAAAGAGAGAGATTATTATCTAGGATAAAATCATCGATGGTTCTACCTAAAGCATTCAAGGTATCACCTCCCCATAGACTATTATGGGCATTGAAATCTCCCAGTAATAAGTGAGCACGGAAGTGTTCACTTTCCCAAACCTTTAAAGAATGCTAGAAATATAGCTTCTGAATCTCCTATAAAGTGGAAGGAAAACGAAGCAGATTGGAGGAAGTATGAAGGAAGCTTTCAATTACATCAGGAAGTAGTGTCATTTGAGTCACACTTAGATCGTATGATTACGGGACCTCAACGATATTTGGATAATGCTGAGAAATATATCCCAAAAACAAAGGGTAAACCAAGCAGGCCTGCAAGTTCCCTGGTGGGACCAAAACCTGTGGCAGGACTGCGAAGAATAATGAGAAAATGCTATAGACAATTCAAGGCAAAACCCTCAGGAACAACTAAAACCACATACCATCGGGCTTTAGCCAAACAAAGAAAATATATTAGAAAAGCTAAAAAGGAATCTTGGCTCCACTACATTAATGGTATCAATTCTAAAACGCCAGAAAGATTAGTATGGAAAAAGATTAAAAAGCTAAGTGGGAAATTTGTTCCATCACCTGCTCCTACTCTAAAAATCAATGATGTCCTTATTTCAAATCCAGCTGATGTTGCAGAAAAATTTGGTGAGCATTTTGCTGACATATCAAGCTGCAAAAATTACACACCAAAGTTCAGTAAGATTCGAAATGCCAAGGTATCAATTAGATTTAACTCTCAAAACAATGAAGCATATAATGCTAAATTCTCACTAAGGGAACTACGAGAGGCTCTCTCATCTTGTGAGTCAACAGCCCCTGGTGCAGATAACATAACTTACAACATGATTAAACATCTTCCGTTCCAGAACATACTAAAATATATCTAATGAAAATACTCAATAAGATCTGAGAAACAGGCATCATTCCCACATCTTGGAAGATAGCCATAGTAGTTCCAGTCATAAAGCCAAACAAAGATCCATATCAGCCCACTAGTTCAGACCAATTTCATTAACAAGCTGTGTCTGTAAATTATTTGAGAAAATGGTGAACTCTCGTCTAAAGTGGCATTTAGAGAAAAACAGATTGTTATCTTCTGTTCAGTTTGGCTTCAGGAAAAATCGTTCAGCCTTGGACCCTTTACTGAGATTATCAAATCAGATTCAGCAGGGATTTTCCAATCAATGCCAAACAGTAGGGGTATTTTTTGATCTGGAGTAGGCCTATGATACAACATGGCGACTTGGCATTGTTAAACGGCTCAATGAAATGGGAATCAGAGGCAATATGTTAAACTTTATCAACTCCTTTTTAAAGGACCGACATATTAGAGTGAGAGTCGCGAATAAGTTTTCTTCTTGTTATGAGACGGAAGAAGGTGTCCCACAAGGTAGCGTATTGAGTGTTACCTGCTTTGCCATTGCTATTGATAATATTGTGAAATCTGTTTCCGCTCCAGTTAGGGCTTCACTGTTTGTGGATGACTTTGCCATCTACGTCACCACATACGACGCTGTATCAGCTTGTAACTACCTGCAAAAGACAATAAATGTCATCAGTAAATGGACTGATGAACATGGTTTCCGATTTTCGTTTATCTAAAAACTGAGTGGATGGTTCGTTTCATTTCACACCAGATGTACCCGCAATGAAACTATCCCTAATTTGAAACTGAAGAATTGTCTTATTCCTTACAAAAAAAATGTAAAGTTTTTGGGCATAATATTTGACAGCAAGCTAACGTGGCGTAGTCACATTGACTCTCTAAGAACAAAGGTTAAAAAATCCCTCAATATTTTAAAGGTGGTATCGGGATTCGACTGGTGAGCTGATAAGAAAAGTTTACTGAAGTTGTATGATTCCTTATGTAAATCAAAACTGGACTATGGCTGTCAGGTATATTCATCTGCCTGCAAGTCCAGGCTGTCAGGTATATTCATCTGACTGCAAGTCCAGGTTAAAGGAATTGGACATAGTACAAAATATGGGATTAAGGATATGTACAGGTGCTTTCAGGACATCTCCCGTTGAGAGTATCTACATTGACTCTCATGAACTTCCTTTAGATCTGCGAGGAGAAGATCTCGGGTTGCGGTACACCATGCGACTAAAAAGCCCTCGAGAGAACCCCACACGAAAAATTTTAGAGGAGTGTGACTCTAGAAAATTTGGTGAAAGATCTTCCAAACCTTTTCAAATAAGACAGTTGGAATGTTTAAAGGACATGGTAATTCAGCGCCAAAAAGTTGAAGAAGTAAAACCAATTTCTGTACCCCCATGGCTTATTCCCAAGATTTCCTTATGCTCTAAGAAAATAGACAAAAAACAACAGTCTGAGGAAGAGATAAAAGCTAATTTTCTTGAGCAGGACAGTAAACATGATGGGCAAGTGAAAATCTACACTAATGGATCAAAGTCTGATAGTGGAGTTGGGTGTGCAGTTGTGAATGGGAATGAAATTTACGAGGCATAATTGCCTGAGTCTGCTTCCATATTCACTGCAGAGTTGTCAGCTTCAGTTAAAGCTTTAGAAATTATTCATAACTCGAATAAGAAAAATTTTGTAATATATATAGTGACTCAAAAAGTGCATTAGATTCATTAAAGCAAGCTGTATACAATTCATCCTCTGGTACAAAAAGCCCCAGGAGTGGCTCTTTCGATTTCGTGTCGCAGGAAATCATTATGTTTCTGCTGGATCCCAGCTCATGTCGGAATTCGCGGGAATGAGGAGGCAGACAGATATGCAAAGGAAGCGGCTGTGAGTAATTTGTATCAGGTAACCAAAGTGCCGCATGTAGATATGAAGAGATCCGTCAAGTCGTACATCTTGAGGAAATGGCAAGAGAGATGGTCCTCCCCTCTCTTAGCCAACAATAAGAAATATAAGCAGATAAAGAAAAACATAGAAAAATGGCCCTCTTCTTTTCAAAAAGAGAGGAGAACAGAAATTGTTTTGAGGCGACTTCGTATTAGTCACACTCAGATAACCCATAAATTTATTTTAGAAGGTGGCAGTGCACCAGTGTGTGTTAGGTGTGATGCTACCTTATCAGTTGAGCACATCCTGATGTATTGTGTAAATTATAGAGAACAGAGGCAGATATTCCACCTTGATGGAAAATCTCTTGCCGATGTTCTAGATGACAAAGCAGATATTTCTGCACTAGTGAGTTTTTTAAAATGTATTGGGATTTTTTATGAAGTTTAAGTGGTGGCAAATTTTAACTCATTGATTTTATTTTGTGTTGATTTTATTTTATTTTATATTTTTGTTTAGTTTTGTTCATAGTCATCATTTCAAGTACCTAATTATTATTTGAAAATTTTATTTGCTGTTTTTAATTAAGGTTAAATGGTGTTGAATAGATGTATGCATGTCAGTTTTTTTTTATTTATTTAGTTATGTGTGTGTGTGTGTGAGACTTCAGCTGTTGGATACTTTGGTTGCAGTGTAAGTGGTTTTGAGTGAGTGTGAATGGTTTTGGTTTGGTTGATATGTGATGTGAGATCGTCTTGGTCTTGGTTTAGTGTCGTTCGATGTTTTTAATTGCAGTTTTAATTGGTCATTTGTGTGAGAGATTGTAATTGGTTCGCGTATTCATTCATTTAATTTATTTCATTCAATCATATAATACTGTAGCGCTGAATGACCTTTGTAGGTCCCAGCGCTTGTGCTATGCCCTAAATTCCATGATCAATCAATCAATCAACTACCTTGGGAACAACGTAATTACCTTGGGTCGAAGGGATTAGGCCCGTAAGTGTCAGATGTCCTTTTCACTCTGTTATCTTGTATACGTTTGGTGTTCTTTTGAATTCATATAGGTCACTGTACTACACATGCAAAATCGTGGATTGATAATGTTTGGCTCTGTAATATATAATAGAAATCTTAAATTAATATGCTTGATAGGACTTAAAAATATATTCAATTAGCATTTGACTTGGCATTTATTTACAAAGGCTTATTTACAATTTTACAATACATTATTTAATAAACTAACATAAATATACATAGATAACACATAACAGTATCTGGATCATAGTTAAAATGAAAAATACTTAGTAAAAGTGAAAAAAACCAAATTTTTTTTTTAAAAAGTTTCATGGCTTATTTAGTTAATTTATGCATCTTTTTTCTTTTTTTTGTCTATTTGATAAAATTTGGGCATTCAGAACTCTCATCCTAAAAAACATCCGACATCTGACAAAAAACAATATTACTTTAAAAGGCAAGGATACACAATTTTCAATATGGCGTGCCTAGTCGTATAATACTCCATTGCCTGGTCTCGGTGCATTTTCTCCATTGTATGTTTGAAACATTTTTTCCATTACCTTTAATTTTTCAAAAAACTCAGCACTTGGTTCCATTAATTTATTATCATGTCGCTCTACTGCACAGTTTACATCCTAATAACTGATAATCTGGAAATTTAGATGCCACATAACCTCCAACATATCGAAGGCCCTCTTCGTCTGCAACATTCTCTAAAGTTCTTTCATGAAATTCATTTTCAAAGTTTTCTGAATCATCTTTTGGCATCTTCTCATCTTCAGTAGAGGCAAACACCATTGCAGAAATCATAAGCTCTCTTACAAGATCAGTTTCATTTGAATCATTATTTTCACAACTTTTCTCTTGACTGAACACAACATTCCTTCCGACATATTTGAAGAATCGCACTCCTTCATAGAGTTAGAATTTTTTCCAGTTATATTTTGCCAAGTATATATGACCTTATTCTGTGTTTGACTTCAACTGGCGTAGGCTGATCATGAGTTCCATCCATTTGTCTAAGACAGCCAAACATGTTTTCCAGTCCATCTTGGTTAAGTCTGGAGGTAATTATGTATGATACATCATATTTACTTTTCAACATATCATGCAACCTTGGCAAGGATTTACATGACACAATAAATCCCTTTTGGAACTGATAGATCTTATTACTTTTGCAAAATCACATTGTTTCAGCAGTACACTTCATATTGTCAAGGATTTTATTCTGTTCCGTCAGTTGCATCCCATAAGCGTGTCTAGATTTTTTTCTGTCATAAGGTACCCTTAAGTTGAACACATCAAACCAGGACTCGGCAAGCTTTATAAAGTCCCCTGTACTTTCCCAGTACCTGCTCTTCAAAAGTCCCTGACTTCCATAAGAATTTAAAGCTTTAGATGTTGTTTTCGAAAGAAGCTGCACTGCTTTCCTCACATTCATACGTTGCGTACCTGTTACATTTATGAGTTTCTCTGTTAAACAATATGTGGGTTTCAAGTCCCTTTTACTTCTGTTAACAATTTCCCTAACACATCCACTTAGAACAAAATTTCTATTTTGCAATTCAAAACCTGAATCAAGAAAATTGTTTCTCACTAACTTGATTAAATGAGGAGCATCAGCAAAGACATGAATTCCTCTATCTGGTGTAGAGGGGTTCTCAAATGAAGGATTTTCTGTTCCTATATTGAGACTGTTCCATAAACTGATATTAGTAGGACCCATGTCACACACCATAGCCACAACAGGAAAACCGACAGACTTCACTTTTGTAATTACCTCAAATAACCGTCCCTTGGTAACCTTGGTATCAAAATTATGATATATTAGTTGTTATTTAAATAATAATCTAGATTATATAATAAATCAAAACTATGGTTGTATTTGAAGAATGTAAAAATAAATCACTGCAGAGATGACTGAAGTGACCTGTGATCTACATTTGAATGAAACGGTAGCTGAGTGACTTCTCACCCCCCACGAATGACTCTACCTGACCATTCTATATACCTTGGGCAGCACGATGAAGAGCACGCCAGCACGATGCCACCACTGATTCGGCGTTACGTTGGTGAGGCTCCCCCGCCATGTAATGCACCCCGCCCCTGTTCCTTTTTATTTTTTTTAAAGCGGATTAAATGAGAGATTTGAGCTGTCAAGGTTTTTCTTACGAGGTGCAAACTGTCAGGGTGAGGTTGTTTTCACTTTGGCTATACTTGATTTTGCTGCAATTAACTGCCGGTGTCTAATCCCATCTTCACGGCTCCCCCCCCCCCCCCCCCCCCCCCCCCCACCTCGTGAGGAACTCCTCTCACAACGATTTTATTTTCTAATATTTTTGAGAATTCACTTGTTTCCATGCTATTTGTCTTTTATTATAGTTATTAGTGTCTGTCTCATAAGAAATTATTGATTGATTTTCACTGCGTATTGCCGTCTGTCAGGTAATCGACAGACAGGAACTATGTTACTGTATTTGTATTCATGTGAAAACCAAATGCATTCGCATGCCCATATATTTTGCAAAGATATGTACGTCTACATTGCATGACATAATAAGGGTGAAAGAACCACATCTATTCGAGAATGACACTCTTAACATTATATTATCTGATTTTGCTATGTTCTAGTACGTAGTATCTGTGGTGCGGTTAGCACCGAAAGGATAGTTTTACACAAAGACGAAGTCTTTTGACATAACGTCGGTAGACGTTTTAGTAACGAAGTATAATTACTGTTTTAGTTATGATAATTCATTTGTCTTTATGTATGTGAAATTGTTCTTGGTGAATGTATTGCGCATATTACGTATGGTAAGAGTTGGTGTCATTGGGTCTGTTTGTGCCTCTCGCCAGAGAAGCCATTAGGAGAGGTCAAAAGATCGGGAGGGGAAAAGAAAAAAGAAGGGTAGTAGCTTCGCCCCTCTGAACGCTCCTTGCGATGCCCCTCTAGGGGTGTGTATGCGTATGTGCGTTAGTACACTGTATGGGCATGATATCGCCCAAAAACTGTATTGACACACACCACCAATTAATTCACTACATTTTAATAAATATGTTGAAGTTGCACACTATTATATTTGGAATTTATTTTTGACAACGAAGTTGTAATTATTGTAGAGTTTTTTATGTTCATGAAAACCTTGTACGTCAGTTTCTACATTCGTGGTAATTGAATAACTTGTCTCTTTTCCCCAACAAAAAAACCCGAATGCAGGACGGAACGGACAGCTTCTTGGCTCAACTTTTGAGGTGACCTGTTATCTAGTGTTGTGTAGTGATGTGTGTGTGGATTTAGAAAGGGCGATTGCCCTGATTCTTTTAATTTTGTCGTAATTTGTTTCATTTGAGTGCCATTGATTTACAATTCCCCTTGAGTGATTAATTTCATTTGTCACTTATGTGTTGTTACTCTTTGATATGTTTAACTTTTAGTTATTAAATTAATTTTTAACTTTACGTTTATCAAATTGTGTTTCAATATCCTTCGATTTATTTCATTTTTCCTATGTTTCAGTTTTTGTGGATGGTGAATATGAATTGATCTGATAAACCTTATTGTGTTTCATATCTTAAGGTTATGCAAATAACTTAGAAACGAGATAACACAGCGGTCCTCTAAGGTCTGAAATCAACCTGTAAATACTCGCAAACATTTAGAGAGAGAGAGAGAGAGAGAGAGAGAGAACGAGAGAGGCACGTACCTCTCGTCGTATCTCGTGTAGCGATTTATGATCTGAGTTCATGTCTACAAGGACTGCTCAGTAAGTGAAAGTACTTAATTGTGCTACTATTCATTAATGATATTGGCGTGTTATCCTCGTTAATAATGAATTGGGTTGAGAGATATCTCCCCCTAATTTAGAAACCGCAAAGGGAGTTTTGTGGAGTTGTTACGTAAGGCTTTTAGCGGTTTTTGACCAAGTAACAACGTTAAGCATATAATACAGTCCACTATAAGTCCATCTTTTTCGCCACACACCTCTCTCTCTCCTCATGTTCAGAAAAAAAAGTTGAATGTTATCCTTCTAGAATATAAATCGGAGTCCAAAATATACAACGCTTTGTATTAAATTCCGTAAATTGAAGATCATCTGATACGTTGAACTGAGGAAGATGTACGAAAACATGGAAAATGACTGCCAGAAAATAAAAGTTTAATACAATTTCTAGTTCTCAGCCGAGATTTCTTTCGTCCAAACAAATTCTAGTATTTCGTTCAAGAAAATACTCGAATCAGTGCCACTGTGTGCGATAATTTAGCTCCGTGTACTACAGCATCGCAGAGTAAACATGATACCAAGGTTTCGTACAAAGCCAAGTTGGTCGCGAAACGTTTTGAGCGCAGCTGCAGTGCCGAGGGTGAAATTCCCTTCGACAAACAAATGCTTTGAAAAAATGGCAATCGATGAAATCACGGCAGAAATTTTTGATATCAGGCCATCAATCACTCGTTGTTATTATTAATAATACAGGACACTTTGCCTACAGGGACCGAAAAACTGCTCGAAGTTGTCGTTCACGGAACAGTTCCATATATAAGAACCAAACGAATGACGACACTCGACTACTTGGTGGCTCGGTCTACTGACCGTTATCTATGTTGATGTGTCAGTACGATGGAGGCCAGCGCTGGACATTTGTGTAGCTACCCGTCCAAGTTTTTAACCACGTAAGCAAAGTAAGTAAGAGATCCTTCTTTGGAATAATGAGCGTTAATATAAACGAGCTATACCGACAGAAATAACTGATAAGAAGAAGAAGAAAAAAATACGATAAAGTAACTTGCAAGGATATGTAATGCCCAAATTGCCCGGTATAATTCTTGTTTCTTTCTGAACTTCTATAAAGTTTATCGTGTCCAAACATTTCCTAGTGATATCCCGTGCTTGTAGTGCAAGGGTGAGACTCACGAACAGTGATAATTCGTCTTGACCCTCACAATTAATACGTTACATTCTTACATTTCCCAGTAACTGCCTACCTGTACTTGAAAAACGCATAACGTCGACTAAATCTCAATAGATGGCGCTACGGGTAATGTATCCCAGAATAACGATTGAATCATATCCGTTCTACAGATAATATACATCCCATCTGCTCCTGATTCTATATTACTACTGACTACTTTCGCTTTCACTGGATGATTGCGTTATAGTTCGATGGCGAAGAACAGTTGGTATTCACCTTGTTTTTTTATATAAATATATATAAGTTGCACTGAAACTATTTGTTTTTCATTATATTCTAAGAACCATAAAACACACGAGAATTAAAGAAAAAGTGAGGGATTGTGCCCGAGGCATTGCTTGGACTCCCGTTGTTCGGTAACTGGTTATGGGACAAAAAAAAAAAAAAAAAAAGTCCATTTAGAATATACGGTTCATTCTTGATTTTATGCTTAAATCTATAGTTTTTAGACTTTCTTTTCTTATGTTCTTTATAGGCCGAAATCATTTTGGTTCGTGAAATCTCTCTCTCTCTCTCTCTCTCTCTCTCTCTCTCTCTCTCTATATATATATATATATATATATATATATATATATATATACTATATATATATATATATATATATGTGTGTGTGTATGTGTGTGTGTGTGAGTGTGTGTGTGTGTGTGTTCCTATCGAAGTCAAAGGCATTATTTGTAGAGACTATATTCATGTTTAGACTGAAAATCAGTCTACACTACTTTTTCTCCTCAGGCAGGCTTCTCAGGTAGAATTCTTTCTATTCAGCACCCCGATGATGTCATCTTCAAATTGTAAGCGTAGCCGCTAAGTCCACATGTACTAGTAAAAGATGCTGCTGGTTGATGAGGAACGCAAATGCTATGTCCTTATTCCAGGGAAGCTATCCTTGCCTGACGAGGAAAAGCCACAGTATATAGATTGATTCAGAGTCTAAATAAGAAGACATTGTTCTAAGGGTTATTGTGGACCCCTTAAAACATTATATATACTCTCGCGATTGAGAGTTTTTCCCAACTAAGAAGACATTATGCAAAGAAGGCCACTGACTTGAATAGCAATTACACAACAGAGAAAACATGCCCACATAGCACTGCGGTTATTATTAACAACGGTTTTGGTGTTATCACGGTTACTAATGTTTATCTGTCTGTGGTTTCCGCTCTCATTACTTGTCTTATTTTTACAGGTTTGTGTCTGAGGCAAAGTTTTACAGCTCGATATTTGGCGCCCTCTTGTGAAATAACATACTCGGCAGCATCTTTGAAAGTTTTGTGTAGGACGGTGATCATTCATAAGAAAAAGATCTTCCAATGCTAGTGCCATTAAATCTTGAGAAAATACAGGTGAACAAGTGCAGATTATAATTACTATTTTTGTCATGGCGTCTCAGTGTTAATCTCTAACATGGCATCGTCAGGACCAAGTATTTGTCCAGAAGCACTTAGAAACTTCAGATATTACTATTCTGTGACACACTGGGGAAAGAAGGTGCTGTTCTTAATATACCGTTTCTCTTTTCTCGATGGACAAAGCAAGAAAATCTCCGAGATTCTCGCTGACAACGGAGTGCAACTTAACAAATTTCCTTTCAATGCTCAGGATGTCACAAACCTGACCGACAAGCATCCAGAAGATTTGGACATCACGCTGATGAATAAAGTATGCCGGGCTCTTTGGCAAAAGGGGGTAAAGGACCCTAGTAATGAACTTAAAGCTCTAGTGAAAAAAATAAAAGATGAAAGGAACGTTGTTAGCCATGAAGTGGAGATGATGTCGGTCCCAGATTTAGTACGCAAGCTCTCTGACTTTCAAGCAACGCTCGAGGAAACTCTTCGCGAAGCCAAATCTGTCTTTTCGAGTCATGCTGCGGAAATTGTTGTACTCGAAAAGGAGATCCAAGATGCCATTCCAAAGCTGATAGGAAAGATCCGTGAGAAATACGATCCCTCAATCCCGGAAGACTTGCAAAACTTTGAGGAGGAAATAGACGCGTTTGGGAAGGAGCTCTCTGAATACATACAACAACTCTCTCGGAAAGAACTCTTGTCTCTTTACGTCAACCTCTGTCAGATTTCCCCCTTCGACTGGCTAGCTCAGTTTAGTATCACATATCCATGTGCCATCATGGTTTGCGCAAAGTTGTCGGAGAGTAAGGAGTTTCACTGGGGTCTTCGTGCAGTGGAGCCATCACTGTTGATCAAAAATGGAATCCTGGAAGTTAAAGACCCATCGGGAAACGACCCCAAAGTCATCATTATCTCTGGTGATGCAGGTTCAGGAAAGACCACGATTCTCTGTTCCATTGCTGAGAAATGGCATAAGAACGCAGAAGATATGCCAGAGCTTTCCTCCTTTCAAATATTACTCTACATGCAGTTTAGAAATCATAGCCATGACAACTTTGATGACTTCCTACGAAACTTGCTTCCAAAAACTGTATCTCTGTTTCAGTTGAAGCATATAAAGTCTTCAGTGATTGACTCTAAATGTCTAGTCTTGTGTGACGGTATGATGAGTGGAATGAGAAATCTGCAAAGCTCTTTGAAGAAATATTATCTCTTCC
>NC_087207.1:54546120-54561120 GCF_015104395.2 Macrobrachium nipponense
TGTTTACCAAAGTTCTGAATAGCTGTCGCCCTATATAATCATTTAATTGTCTTGTCCTTGTGTCTGAGCAGATTGACTTAATCTTTTCGTTTTTTTAAATTGTACCCATGTTTATGCTTGTTTGGAAAGGTTACTCATTCTTCAGGTGTGCCGGATTCTAGGAACTAATCTCCTTGTAATCCCTATCTGTCAGTTATACGACCTATCCTGTACTGTCAATTCCTCATGTAAGTCAGTTTATCTGATGAGTAAAGGACGTTGAGTCGAAAGATCTTGCAGAAACTTCGTTGTTTATTTTTCCTTCATGGCTAATACCTATATATATATATATATATATATATATATATATATATATATATATATGATATATATATATATATATATATATATATCTATATATATATATATAGTATATATTATTCTTTTCAATCGTACTTATAAACCATCGTTCCTCCTGCAGTTGTGATAATCAACAGCGATGCGCTCTATGACCCGGGCAGCCTTCGTCCGTTTTCTCTCCAGAGTTCTGCCAGACGATGACAATGAAGTACTTCCTCTACAGCGATGACGTCGACCGCGTGGCTGAGGTCCTGAACAGGACGGTTCCTCCGAACCGCGCCGAGGACACCACCGAATTAACCGTCTTCTTTCCGATAAGTACGTGGTATTTAAAAAAAAAAAAGTTAGTGATATTCATGTATATGAGATAGATAGCTAGTCGTCATTCGTTCTTTCTTTTGATTTGGAGAATGAAAACGAGTAAGGAGTAACGGCGGAAGGAGAGAGTAAGACGAAATTGTTTCTATAAATTATATAAAGATTTTTTACTGCTAGATAAAATGCATTGAAAGTAACAAGATAAATACTCGAATATACTATCTATCTTATATATAGTATATATGTATGTATATATATATATATATATATATATATATATATATATATATATATATATATATATATATATATATATATATATATATATATATATATATATATATATATATATATATATATATTATATATATATATGTATAATATAGTATATATATATATATATATATATATATATATATATATATATATATATATATATATATATATATTGCTTTAAAAAGTCACAGTAGATGAGCACGGACCTTCATTCAATAAACGAATACCACAGGAAAATGAGAGGCAGAAAATCAAAGTGCTTTCGTCTTTACTAAGACAAAAGACGAAAGCGCTTGGATTTCTGCCGATCATTTTCCTGTGGTATATATATGTATTATTTATATGTATGTATGGGTGCGCGTGCGTGTGTTTTGAGTGGGAGCGACTGTAAATTAAGGAATGTAAGTCTCAATATCCTATACCGTATGTTTTCTTCACCTAGGTGATAACATAGGACGTCTGCTCCAGTTGCTGACCGTTGGGCCTTTGAGGTCAATAACTTTTATGACAGGGACGGATTTTGACATGAGCCAATGGGAGGACCTGAAGAAACTCGGCGCAACAAAGCGACTCGGACAATTAAAGATTCATTAACTAAAATTTTGTTTTCAGACTGAAAAAAAAATCACAGGAATACAATTTTTTTCAGACTTAATAAAATTCACAAGACAAATTTTTCAGACCGAGAAAAATTAAGAAATAGGAAGAGGATTTTTTTTTCAGGCCTTTCCTGATTTAGTAATTGGGTCTATTGTATTTCATTTTATTACAAAGAATAATCGAGTTAACAGTCATCCCACATTGCAAGATAATGTCCATTGTTAAGAAATTCACAGTCTCGTGAAAACAAATTGTTAAAAAATCCACTATTATATATTAAAAATACATTTCTATGTAATATTAGAACAAAGACTTTCAAACACCTGAGCGGTGTTCCTCATCAGTGTAACGTAATATATAATTGTGGATTTTTAACAACATAATGTCCATTGTTAATGAGAGTTTGTAGAGAACGTGACGACTGGAATATGCACACAAGATTGATATTATATAAACTTTTGCTTTTACTGTAAGACACTGCATATGCCAAGCTGTACTGAAATGAATAATAAACACAAGGATCCTGGTGCTAGCGGCAGTGGGCAATAATTGAGGCTTCGGAATTCAGTAGAACAAGGTGGCAAGTAAGACAGGATTTTTGAAGAAATGTCTGTGGTCAATCAAAATCATAACATTTTATTCTTTTTCTGTCAGTTTTACTCTCATGGATTTTTATACATTAATAATTTGCTTATAATGCTTTTTTACAATCTGTTCATATTTTCTACCAAAATGAATGTCTTAGTAACCTAAGTTTTTTGTATCCTGTTCATAAAATGTGCAGTTTTTCAATACAGTTGAAGTTTAATTTTTCAGTTATTTACTTTTGCTTTGTTGTCTCAAATCAATAAAGATTCGTCTTTTTTTCCTGATTTTGCTTTGAATATCCTTAATTTTTTTCACGATTTGCTTCATCGCTTTGTATACTGCTCAAAATTTGGTGTATTTAATCCAGCTGTTACAATGATAATTGTGAGGTACAAGAACTGTATTTGTTTGGAATAAATAATTCAGGAACGTTGCTTTCCACAGGTAATGTATCCTTCAATATTTATTCTTGCTTCAGAGAGAGAGAGAGAGAGAGAGAGACAAAAAAAAATGTGTATCCCCATAACGTAGTATACTCTAACGTCAAATAAAAATAAATTAATATTTAACTGAGCATAGCAGAAAATAATATAAAGGAACTGGTAAAAGTCGAGAAAATAATGACGAGAAATGATAATTAAAATTAAAATACTCAATCACTTTTGCGTTTTCAGTTGAAAATCCGGTGAGAATAGGAGAAACTTTCGTGTTGTTAGCTTCCAGGTAACAGGCAGCTTCCTGTATATGGCCTCTCCAAACGCTCTTGGTAGATATATATATATATATATATATATATATATATATATATATATATATATATATATATATATATATATATATATATATATATGAGTTACAGACTGAATGATGTGCTGTTGTTATTCATATCCTTTAATTAAAAGTGATTATTATATCTCAGAATCAAAACCGGACACGTATGAGAGCAAATAGATTATATAATAATTTGCTAGAGTGAATTTAGGAGTGAGATCAATTTCAGAAAATCCCCATTTAATCCTTCTCTCAGGACTCTACCAATGCTCTTCCACATACTACCAATTGTGAATGTGTGAGAAAAGTGTTTTTGAGTTTTCCTTCCATGTCTGGAAGGTCTACCCAGAGACTAACAGTAGTCTAACGGAATTCTATACGCGGTTTAACTTTCTAGGAACGTCAGGTGTTTAATTTTTCATAAAATTAGACATCAGTTTTGGTCTACAACACTGGTGGGGTCCCATTTCTCAGTTTGCTGCAGTTTGTGTTTTAAAAGGCGATCATTAGATGATGTCGTTTTCTATGAAACACATGGACCATTTTCTTTTAAATTACCCTCGCATGCGCGCGCACACACACACGGGCTAATTATTCAGTAACGCCATTGGAAGGTGGAATGTTTCTGTTTTGTGTTAATGGTCAACCAGATGTGAGCCTTAGAATCCATCCATACAACCGCAGAGAGAGAGAGAGAGAGAGAGAGAGAGAGAGAGAGAGCCAGATGTGAGCCTTAGAATCCATCCATACAACCGCAGAGAGAGAGAGAGAGAGAGAGAGAGAGAGAGAGAGAGAGAGAGAGAGAGAGAGAGGTCCCTTGGCATTTCTACAGAAGCAGTCCGCACGGACTGCAAAGAACGTAACCGCGGATACGACATCCACTAGGGATTGGGGCGTCCAATGTATTTCGCCGTGTTTAGTACTGGCCCCTGGGGGTTAATTACAGTCGTCCGAATAAATATTACTTAAAATTCTTGTTCAGTAGGTAAAACTGCATAGAAAAACAGTAAATGCCATAGTCTACGCCGCCGCAGATAAGTACCCTAGATCTACCGTCCCCTCTCCCCCCTTTTCCTGGAATAATTAAAAACCATACAATATTTGAAGCATATAGTACAATGAATGGTGAAGGTAAACAAATAATTCCCGTCCAACTATGTGAAGACAGTAAGGTAATTGTTGGTAAACGCCATCTATTTTAGCAATATTGATGAGGCAATATTTTAGAGAAATTAAAACTAGCTGCTCACTGAAACTCTCCTTCTTCTAATTCGTCTTTGATATGCAACGTTTTTGTCAATTTATCATAAAGATTCCACTGCTGCAGCAGCACACACCTTACCTGTGAATGCCAGCAGACCAAGGCTCTTGTACAGCTAAAGATAGCGGTATTACGTCTCTCTCTCCCTGAAGAGATAGGCAAGAATGTTATGGAGGAAGAGTCAAGAAATAATGGATAAATACTAGAGCTGAAGAGATACAACACATCCCATTGTGGGAACTTCTTTACATACAAGACATGTGGCACGCAGAATAAAGTGCCAACAAGAGGTTGTAAACAGCAACAGTGTAGAAGAGTTTAAAAGGAAGCTAGACAAAATCACTAGGACACTATGAATGAACAGTAAAACCTGCTTTTACAGATAACTGAGCACACTATGTCTTCTCTTAGGATGGACTAAGAAGTCCTTGAGACATCCTAATCCTTGTAACTCCTAGTAACTAGTTAAAGATCCGAGAAGGTCTGCAACGGAAGAGTTAGGCCCAAAAATGCAAAAAAAAATGTTATGGGGAAAGAGGTCCTACAGTAGTTTAAAAGACCTGAGAAGGCTCAAAAGAGAGTCCTGGAGGCAGTGTGATGGTGGAAACCATCCATGTGAGGGCAGAAGGGATGGAGGATCTCACAAGAGGATAGACGGGACGGCAGGAGAGTAGTAGTAAAGGAGAGAGGCATGTGAAAGCCTCGAAGGAGGTTAGGTTAGGGACCCTGTGTTTTAGTGTAGAAGATGGATAGGATCTAGTACTAGGACAGAAGGAAGGGAGTGTCTTAAGTTTTGAGGTGGGTTGGGGGGGATGGAATGAAGAAGATGGGCAGACAGGAGGAATCTTAGAATGCTCATAGAATGTAGGAGGGTCCTGCAGGAAAGGTGGATAGTTTGGGGTGGGGGGCCGTTCCCTCCCGAGACCTACAGAAGAGCTATCTTCTTCAAATCTTGGTCTCCCTCCATAAGGACGAGTGGGTGGCCAGTTTGTGTGTTTGTGTGTGGTTGTGGGGGGGGGGGGGGAGGCCTGGGGGTGCATTTCCCCTTCGCCTGAATGGCAAACAATTACCGTGTTAATGAGGACTTACTCTTGTCAAAGACCACAAGGCAAGCTGTTATTCTCATCACAAGAAATAACACCCCATCTTCGTCCAGTTTCTCTTAATTACAAAACGCAATGGCCGGGATGTATGTATTTGCACGAGAGGGGTTGGTTTTGGGGGATGGGGGAGGGGAAAGCAATAGACAGGGGTTGGGGTGGGGGTTTAGTGCTAAACGGACGTTTTGATGCGAAGCAATACATGTAAATGTTCTTGAATGCTGTCCGGTCCTTTTTTTACCCCGCTCCACAGTTTTGGATGCAGTTGGAAGAGCACGGCAGTACCAAGGTATATAGAATAAGTGAGAGAGGTACAGTCACTTTGGTCGCGGGGGTAGCTGTGGGGTATTTCCGTGACAGGCCTGGAGGACAGGGTGGGAGCAGTCAGGGGAAGTACTACCTTGGGACCCCTCGAGTAGGACTCCTTCCAGTGGTGAGGGGATAAGGGACCCTGGCTTCTGTTGGAATGTTATTGCACTCCCATAGGTGCCCCGGGTCCTGACGGAACATCCTACAACCCTTTCTCTCTCACTTTTAATCCTTCTCTCTTCTCTTTCTCTCCTGAATCCTTCTGTCTAACCTCTAAATTTTGACTCTGTTTTTTGGACTGCTTTTGTCGACGACTTTTGGAATGGACTTGGCCAAGCTTTGACAGTCCTTGTGATTTGATGGACGGTGGGGTTGGACAGCATTCCCCCTCACCCGTAAAACTGGAATACCTGATGTGTCCGAGCGAGGGGAAACTTTTATGTTAAACTCTGCACTCAGTGCTGGGTCTGATCTCAATGGACTGACGACCCTCAAGGAACTGGGTGTGGGGTGTATATCTTGGTAGGACTCCTAGGGTGCTATATCACCCTCTAATTGTAGCTCCATGGTGGGTATGGGGCCAACCTGGATGAATGTTCACACCATAGTCTGATGGATTTTTATTTAACGCCCTCTGTTTATGACTCGCCTGATTAAGGAATCCGCATTAGGCTCTTCACTTGACCAAACACCAGGACAACAGAGTGAAAATACTGGTGGTGTAAATGAAAATCTAAGAGTTGTGTATTGTAGTAACATAAGTGATCAAGTCGATTTTGAAATATTACATAATTACATGAAACAGTTTGGCAAAATAGAATAAAATTACGTATAGTTAAAAATCCCATCTCTCATGAAAGTTACATAACCTTTTGTAAAGCTGAATATGCCTCCAAAGCTCTAGAGATTCTTGATGGTAAAAGAGTCTTTGGTTCAGTTTGCCATGCAAATTTATTTAATATAAACAATTTGGAAGAGGATGAAACAGACTATGTACCCAGCAAATTTGAGGTAGATATCCAAAAAAACCTGGCAAAAGATGACCCAAAATTGATTTGGCATGTTGCAAATTACAAACAGGTAAAGAAAACTTTTTATCAGCATGCAAGTATCTACAGAGGAAGATTGGTACCATTCCTAAAGGTAACATTAAAAGATATGGTAAAGGAGTCTTGATCAATGCAATTAATGATATTCAAATTAAGATGCTTTCAAAATTCCAACCATCTGAAGATGGTAATATTTTGGATGTATCTCCTCATCGATCATTTAACATTAAATGGGGTATAGTTTATAGCAGAGACCTATATGAAATTTGAAGAGGAGGAAATATTAAAAATGTGTCCTGCTTATGTCATTAAAATTAGAAAATTGAAAGGTACTCAGCATGCCATTGAATTGACTTTCACCTGCTCCTACTTACCGGAATATATTGATATAGACCACTCTCGGATTTGGGTTAAGCCATTTAAATATCGACCAACCCAGTGTTATAAATGCTTTGAATATGGCCATGTATCAAACTCGTGTACAAAACAGGAAAGTGCTTTGTGCGCTCTGATGAACATGTAAAGGACAACTGCAAGGCTGATAAATATTGTCTCCACTGTGCTGGCTATCATTCTCCCAATTGGAGGGGCTGTCCTCAATATATTTTCCAACAAGAAGTTGTAAACAATGCACATAATAACTTTATCAGCATAGGAGAAGCCAAGCGCTCGAGGTGCTAACAAAAGTGCTGGATTCTCATTTGCTTCCAATGTTATGGGAAATAATACATTCCATCAGCCTGCTAAACCCATCATTAAAAATAGCACACCCTCTCAGGATACAAGCTGTGATTGATGAACCTCTCCCTGACCTGCAAGCAAATGCTGTCTCAGTGTTGAGCTCAACTGTCAAGCCCAAAGAGAGAATAAAATCTAAAGGAAATCTTAACAAATCTTATGACAGTTTTCAGTCACCCCCAACGTCAAAGAAATGTAGAACATCCTCTCCTATAGAGTTTAAAACTTCTATTTCCAACAGATTCAATGCACTTGATGACCCCTTTAAGCCATTATCAACCTCACAGCCATTGGAAAAGATGTCTTGGTCCTGCTCAAATTTAAGTATGACCGACCTCTCCCAATCCCCTCAATCATATGCAGACACAGCTACTTCTGAAGTGGAGGGAAAACATGCTGACTCACTAAATATAGTTTAAAATTTAAATAAATCTAGTCTCAAACTGAACAAACAGGATGTGCAAGGAAAATGCTCAAACTCAAACTCTCATCCAATAAAAATAAAAGTCTCCCAGGCACCAGACTTAAGAGACTTTCAAATCCAAGAACATTCAGCTGTGTTACTTTGAAAACCCGGCTAAATAATGACTTGGCTGGGCACAAGAATCACAGTTAAAATGCCAATTTAATATCTTGCAATGGAATTGCAAAGGCCTTAGGACTCGTTCTGAAGAGTTAAAATTACTATTGAACCATCATGATCCAGATGTAGTTTGCCTTCAAGAAACTAAGTTAGGCAACTCATTATACAATCCAGGATTAAATTATAAAATGTTGGTGATGAACCCCAGAGATGGTGATCGAGCTCATGGGGGGCTTGCAATTATTGCTAAAAAGTCTTTGCAACATACAAGTGTACCTTTGAACACAAACCTACAAGCAGTCTCCATTCGAGCATGCTTTGAAAAAGAGATTACTATTTGCTCTATTTACCACCTACCTAGGTCAGAGATTACTTTGAATGACATTCAGGCACTAGCTAATCAGCTACCTCCTCCTTTCTTATTACTGGGAGATATTTAATGCCCATAATAGTCTATGGGGAGGTGATACCTTGAATGCTTTAGGTAGAACCGTCGATGATTTTATCTTAAATAATGATCTCTCTCTTTGCAATGATGGTTCAATGACGTTTCATAACATCTACACCAATGTCTTTTCAGCTATAGATTTAAGCATTTGTTCACATGCAGTCCACTTGGAATTCATTTACAGACCAGTCGAAGTCGAAGTGGACTGCAGGTGAACAAATGCTTAAATCTATAGCTGAAAAGACATTGGTGTAGATGTTATGAAACGTCATTGAACCATCATTGCAAAGAGAGAGATCATTATTTAAGATAAAATCATCGACGGTTCTACCTAAAGCATTCAAGGTATCACCTCCCCATAGACTATTATGGGCATTGAAATCTCCCAGTAATAAGTGAGCACGGAAGTGTTCACTTTCCCAAACCTTTAAAGAATGCTAGAAACATACCTTCTGAATCTCCTATAAAATGGAAGGAAAACGAAGCAGATTGGAAGAAGTATGAAGGAAGCTTTCAATTACATCAGGAAGTAGAGTCATTTGAGTAACATTAGATGCGTATGATTACTGGACCTCAACTATATTGGATAATGCTGAGAAATATATCCCAAAAACAAAGGGTAAACCAAGCAGGCCTGCAGTTCCCTGGTGGGACCAAACCTGTGGCAGACTGCGAAGAATAATGAGAAAATGCTATAGACAATTCAAGGCAAAACCCTCAGGAACAACTAAAACCACATACCATCGGGCTTTAGCCAAACAAAGAAAATATATTAGAAAAGCTAAAAAGGAATCTTGGCTCCACTATATTAATGGTATCAATTCTAAAACGCCAGAAAGATTAGTATGGAAAAAGATTAAAAAGCTAAGTGGGAAATTTGTTCCATCACCTGCTCCTACTCTAAAAATCAATGATGTCCTTATTTCAAATCCAGCTGATGTTGCAGAAAAATTTGGTGAGCATTTTGCTGACATATCAAGCTGCAAAAATTACACACCAAAGTTCAGTAAGATTCGAAATGCCAAGGTGTCAATTAGATTTAACTCTCAAAACAATGAAGCATATAATGCTAAATTCTCACTAAGGGAACTACGAGAGGCTCTCTCATCTTGTGAGTCCAACAGGCCCGCTGGTGCAGATAACATAACTTTACAACATGATTAAACATCTTCCAGAACATACTAAAATATATCTAATGAAAATACTCAATAAGATCTGAGAAAAAACAGGCATCATTTCCCACATCTTGGAAGATAGCCATAGTAGTTCCAGTCATAAAGCCAAAAAACAAAGATCCATATCAGCCCACTAGTTCAGACCAATTTTCATTAAGCTGTGTCTGTAAATTATTTGAGAAATGGTTGAAACTCTCGTCTAAAGTGGCATTTAGAGAAAAAAAACGATTGTTATCTTCTGTTCAGTTGGCTTCAGGAAAAATCGTTCAGCTTGACCCTTTACTGAAGATTATCAAATCAGATTCAGCAGGATTTTCCAATTCAATGCCAAACGTAGGGGTTATTTTTTGATCTTGGAGAAGGCCTATGATACAAACATGGCGACTTGGCATTGTTAAACGGCTCAATGAAATGGGAATCAGAGGCAATATGTTAAACTTTATCAACTCCTTTTTAAAGGACCGACATATTAGAGTGAGAGTCGCGAATAAGTTTTCTTCTTGTTATGAGACGAAGAAGGTGTCCCACAAGTAGCGTATTGAGTGTTAACCTGCTTTGCCATTTGCTATTGATAATATTGTGAAATCTGTTTCCGCTCCAGTTAGGGCTTCACTGTTTGTGGATGACTGTTTGCCATCTACGTCACCACATACAACGCTGTATCAGCTTGTAACTACCTGCAAAAGACAATAAATCATCAGTAAAATGGACTGATGAACTGGTTTCCGATTTTCTTTATCTAAAACTGTGGATGTTCGTTTCACCAGATGTACCTGCAATGAAACTATCCCTATTTTGAAAACTGAAAGAATTGTCTTATTTTCCTTACAAAAAAAAAATGTAAGTTTTTGGGCTATATTTTGACAGCAAGCTAAAGTGCGTAGTCACATTGACTCTCTAAGAACAAAGTTAAAAAATCCCTCAATATTTTAAAGTGGTAATCGGGATTCGACTGGTGAGCTGATAAGAAAAGTTTACTGAAGTTGTATGATTCCTTAATGTAAATCAAAACTGGACTATGGCTGTCAGGTATATTCATCTGCCTGCAAGTCCAGGCTGTCAGGGTATATTCATCTGACTGCAAGTCCCAGGTTAAAGGAATTGGGGACATAGTACAAAATATGGGATTAAGGATATGTACAGTGCTTTCAGGACATCTCCCGTTGAGAGTATCTACATTGACTCTCATGAACTTCTTTAGAATCTGCGAAAGAGAAGATCTCGGGTTGCGGTACCCATGCGACTAAAAAGCCCTCGAGAGAACCCCACACGAAAAAAATTTTAGAGGAGTGTGACTCTAGGAAAATTGGTGAAGATCTTCCAAACCTTTTCAAATAAGACAGTTGGAATGTTTAAAGGACATGGTAATTCAGCGCCAAAAGTTGAAGAAGTTAAACCAATTTCTGGAGTACCCCCATGCTTATTCCCAAGATTTCCTTATGCTCTAAGAAAATAGACAAAAAACAACAGTCTGAGGAAGAGATAAAGCTAATTTTCTTGAGCAGGACAGTAAACATGATGGGCAAGTGAAAATCTACACTATGGATCAAGTCGATAGTGGAGTTGGGTGTGCAGTTGTGAATGGAATGAAATTTACGAGGCATAATTGCCTGAGTCTGCTTCCATATCACTGCAGAGTTGTCATGCTTCAGTTAAAGCTTTAGAAATTATTTCATAACTCGAATAAGAAAAAATTTTTGTAATATATATATGACTCAAAAAGTGCATTAGATTTCATTAAAGCAGCTGTATACAATTCATCCTCTGGTACAAAAAGCCCAGGAGTGTCTCTTTTGGATTTCGTGTCGCGGAAATCAGTATGTTTTTCTGCTGGATCCCAGCTCATGTCGAATTCGCGGGAATGAGGAGGGCAGACAGATATGCAAAGGAAGCGGCTGTGAGTAAATTTGTATCAGGTAACCAAAGTGACCGCATGTAGATATGAGAGATCCGTCAAGTCGTACATCTTGAGGAAATGGCAAGAGAGATGGTCCCCTCTCTTTCGCCAACAATAGAAATATAAGCAGATAAAGAAAAAACATAGAAAATGGCCCTCTTCTTTCAAAAAGAGAGGAGAAACAGAAATTGTTTTGAGGCGACTTCAGTATTAGCCACACTCAGATAACCCAATTAAATTTATTTTAGAAGGTTGGCAGTGCACCGTGTGTGTTAGTGTGATGCTACCTTATCATTGAGCACATCTGATGTATTGTGTAAATTATAGAGAACAGAGGCAGATATTCCACTTGATGGAAAATCTCTTGCCGATGTTCTAGATGACAAAGCAGATATTTTCTGCACTAGTGAGTTTTTTAAAATGTATTGGGATTTTTTATGAAGTTTAAGTGGTGCAAAGTTTAACTCATTGATTTTATTTTGTGTTGATTTTAATTTTATTTTATGATTTTTGTTTAGTTTTGTTCATAGTCATCATTTTCAGTACCTAATTATTATTTGAAAATTTATTTGCTGTTTTAATTAAGGTTAAATGGTGTTGAATAGAGTATGCATGTCATTTTTTTTTATTTATTTAGTTATGTGTGTGTGTGTGAGACTTCAGCTGTTGGATACTTTGGTTGCAGTGTAAGTGGTTTTGAGTGAGTGTGAATGGTTTTTGGTTTGGGGGGGTTGATATGTGATGTGAGCATCGTCTTGGTCTTGGTTTAGTGTCATTCGATGTTTTTAATTGCAGTTTTAATTGGTCATTTGTTTGGTGAGAGATTTTTAATTGGTTCGCGTATTCATTCATTTAATTTATTTCATTCAATCATATATACTGTAGCGCTGAATGACCTTTGTAGGTCCCAGCGCTTGTGCTATGCCCTAAATTCCATGATCATCAATCAATCAACTACCTTGGGGAACAACGTAAATTACCTTGGGTCGAAGGGATTAGGCCCGTAAGTGTCAGATGTCCTTTTTCACTCTGTTATCTTGTATACGTTTGTGTTCTTTTGAATTCAATATAGTTCACTGTACTACACATGCAAATCGTGGATTGATAATGTTTGGCTCTGTAATATATAATAGAAATCTTAAATTATTATGCTTGATAGACTTAAAATATATTCAATTAGCATTTGACTTGCATTTATTTACAAAGGCTTATTTACAATTTTACAATACATTATTTTAATAAACTAAACAATAAATATACATAGATAAACACATAACAGATCTGGATCATCATAAAATGAAAATACTTAGTAAAAGTGAAAAAAAACCAAATTTTTTTTAAAATTTTTCATGGCATTATTTAGTTAATTTATGCATCTTTTCTTTTTTTGTGTATTTGATAAATTTTGGGCATTCAGAACTCTCTCCTAAAAAAAAACATCCGACATCTGACAAAAAACAATATTTACTTTAAAAGGGCAAGGATACACAATTTTCAATATGGCGTGCCTAGTCGTATAAATACTCCATTGCCTGGTTCTCGGTGCATTTTCTCCATTGTATGTTTGAAAACATTTTTTTCCATTACCTTTAATTTTTTCAAAAAAACTCAGCACTGGTTCCGTTAATTTATCATCATGTCGCTCTACTGCACTGATCCAGTTTACATCCTAATAAACTGATAATCTGGAAATTTAGATGCCACATAACCTCCAACATATCGAAGGCCCTCTCGTCTGCAACATTCTCTAAAGTTCTATCATGAAATTCATTTTCAAAGTTTTCTGAATCATCTTTTGGCATCTTCTCATCTTCAGTAGAGGCAAACATCATTGCAGAAATCATAAGCTCTCTTTCAAGATCAGTTTCATTTGAATCATTATTTTCACAACTTTTTCTCTTGACTGAACAACACTTCCTTCCGACATATTTGAAGAATCGCACTCCTTCATAGAGTTTAGAATTTTTCCAGTTATATTTTGCCAAGTATATATGACCTTATTCTGTGTTTGACTTCAACTGGCGTAGGCTGATCATGAGTTCCATCCATTTGTCTAAGACAGCCAAACATGTTTTCCAGTCCATCTTGGTTAAGTCTGGAGGTAATTATGTATGATACATCATATTTACTTTTCAACATATCATGCAACCTTGGCAAGGATTTACATGACACAATAAATCCCTTTTGGAACTGATAGATCTTATTACTTTTGCAAAATCACATTGTTTCAGCAGTACACTTCATATTGTCAAGGATTTTATTCTGTTCCGTCAGTTGCATCCCATAAGCGTGTCTAGATTTTTTTCTGTCATAAGGTACCCTTAGGTTGAACACATCAAACCAGGAGTCGGCAAGCTTTATGAAGTCCCCTGTACTTTCCCAGTACCTGCTCTTCAAAAGTCCCTGACTTCCATAAAAATCTAAAGCTTTAGATGTTTCCGAAAGAAGCTGCACTGCTTTCCTCACATTCATACGTTGCGTACCTGTTACATTTATGAGTTTCTCTGTTAACCAATATGTGGGTTTCAACTCCCTTTTTACTTCTGTTACAATTTCCCTAACACATCCACTTAGAACAAAATTTCTATTTTGCAATTCAAAACCTGAATCAAGAAAATTGTTTCTACACTAACTATATATGAGGAGCATCAGCAAAGACATGAATTCCTCTATCTGGTGTAGAGGGGTCTCAAATGAAGGATTTCTGTTCCTATATTGAGACTGTTCCATAAACTGATATTAGTAGGACCCATGTCACACACCATAGCCACAACAGGAAAACCGACAGACTTCACTTTTGTAATTACCTCAAATAACAGTCCCTTGGTAACCTTGGTATCAAAATTATGATATATTAGTTGTTATTTAAATAATAATCTAGATTATATAATAAATCAAAACTATGGTTGTATTTGAAGAATGTGAAAAATAAATCAACTGCAGAGATGACTGAAGTGACCTGTGATCTTACATGATTGAATGAAACGGTAGCTGAGTGACTTCTCACCCTGACTTGTCCGCAGGTGGTTGCGGCTCTTGGGGGATTTAAGCCGCCCCCACGAATGACTCTACTTGACCTATTCTATATACCTTGGGCAGCACGATGAAGAGCACGCCAGCACGATGCCACCACTGATTCGGCGTTTTACGTTGGTGAGGCTCCCCCGCCGTGTAATGCACCACGCCCCTGTTCCATTTTTATTTTTAAAGCGGATTATTAAATTGAGATTTGAGATGGCATGTCAAGGTTTTTCTTACGAGGTGCAAAACTGTCAGGGTGAGAGGGTTTTTTTTTTTGACTTTGGCTATACTTGATTTTGCTGCAATTAACTGCCGTGTCTATTACCATCTTCACGGCCCCCCCCCCCCCCCCCCCCCCCTTCTTCCCCCCCCCCCCCCCCCCCCCCACCCCACCCACCCCCCCCACGCCCCCCCCCCCCCCCCCCCCCCCACCCCCCCCCCCCCCCCCCCCCCCCCCCCCCCCCCCCACCCCCCCCCCCCCTCTCTCTCTCTCTTCCTCATGTTCAGAAAAAAAGTCGAATGTTATC
>NC_087207.1:54566120-54596120 GCF_015104395.2 Macrobrachium nipponense
TGCTTTGTACAGAAAATGGTCTCTGACTATACTGAGAGAAAATATTGAATGGTATGAGAAGATGTTAAAAAGATTTAAATCAGAGATAAGATGCCAAGAGGTACTTGACAACTTTGATGCCATCATGTCATCCTACTTCAATATAAAACATACGAATAAGCTTCTTGAGATTGGAACAGTATTCTGCCACAGACACCGAAGCGAGCAGGAGTTTGCAGCTGCAGGCTCCATCTGTGACGACATCATCGTTTCAAGCAGAAAGCAGGAAGGAGGGAACATTTTCCTCGATGTGCTGTTGTCAAAGGGAATCTTAAAGCCTGAAGATCTTGTGCCAAGGACGCCGGATCCATTTGACGACCTGGCGGAAATCATGGACGCGGTTAAAAAGCGTGTAATACCGGAAGTCAGAGAAATGCTTTCCTTCGTACCAGGAATACTTCACAATACTAAGAAAACTGTGCTGTACCAAATCATAGATGACATTCACGATTTCTACGTCAAGTTCAATGAAGTCTATGAATTACACGTTACGGATGATCTTTTGGTGCCGTATGCTGAAACCAGATTGGATGAAAAGGTTCTGGAATCACTTGTTTCACGGTTCAGAAAAATAGATGCGGGTGGGAGAGTCTATTTAAGGCAAATGGATGATCTTTTCGTCCTACCGTCCTTATTGTCTAAAACTGAGGCCCAATTGAAGTTGTGTTTTTATAATGTACCGAGAGATCTTGCAGAGCTCAACAAAACACTGGAGGTTACCAATCAGCTCGGCATCCATACAGAGTTTAACATAACTATGTCGCGAAAGCAATTTCAAGCAATTACAGGCGAGGTTTTGCATCCAGTAGATTACTTAGGTAAGCAGTCATTTAGCGTTACTCCGTTTCGTTATACAGGACTAAAACCCAATTTTTGGTAATAACCTCATGAGTTATGTGCAGTAATTTTAAAAAAAATACACTAAAAAGTGGTTAATCACTTATACTGCATATATATATATATATATCATATATATATATATATATAATATATATATATATATATATATATATAGTATATATATTAAGCATCT
The DNA here is from genome assembly GCF_015104395.2 of Macrobrachium nipponense. Classification (NCBI taxonomy): domain Eukaryota; kingdom Metazoa; phylum Arthropoda; class Malacostraca; order Decapoda; family Palaemonidae; genus Macrobrachium; species Macrobrachium nipponense. The sequence goes on from NC_087207.1 coordinate 54,567,193, forward strand.
ACAAAATTAGATAAATTCTGGCAATTTTTGTTGTAAAACTAAAAAAACGTGGTTTTTTTTTATATAGAATAAATACGCTAGATATGTTTTAAGAGTTATATTTATAATTTACAAAAACACAATAATACTACATAATATGTAAGCAATATATATCTGTGTATACACACACACACACACATCTAATATATATTTATTATATATATATAGTATATATATATATATATATATATATATGTGTATATTATATATATATATATATATATAAATATATATATATATAATCTATATATATATTTAAGCATCTACAAAATTAGATAAATTCTGGCAATTTTTGTTTGTAAAACTAAAAAAAAGTGTTTTTTATATTGATAAATAGCTAGATATGTAAGAGTATATATATTTACACACAATATACTACATAAATATGTAGGCATATATATCTGTGTATACACACACACACACATATATATGTATATATATATATATATATATATAAATATATATATATATATATATATATATATATATATATATATATATATATATATATATACATATATATATATATATAGGCAAAATACACAAAGTAGTGAGTGAAACGATGGAGTATTGTAAGGCCTATTTGACTCAATGTCCTTTTCTTAGGAGACTCACATACGCTCTTCCTTTTTTTAAATTCACCTTCATATTTATGTGAGTATGCTAAGTAAAGGACATTGAGTCGAAAGGCCTCCCTGCACTCCATCGTTTCACTTTCCTTTGTGGCTTTTGGCTTTTTTTATAAAAAAATATATATATATCACTCAAAATCTTTTTTTGTGGTCGTTAATATATTATTAAATATTTTTATACAATATATATATATATATATATATATATATATATATTATATATATATTGTCTGAAACACGATATCTAATGTTGTCATAGAGCTAAAGCAGGAATAGAGGAGCTAACAAGAGAAAAATACACGAAAGCGCTTGGTCCACTCATTTCATTCCTGCTCTCCCAGCTCCACGACAATATATATGTTGTATATATACATATATATATATATTATATATATATATATATATAACTGAATCACGAAAGTTTGGAACGTGATAAATCCATAAATAAAGGTATAAGCCACGAAGAAAATAAACAATGGAGTTTCTGCAAGATCTTTCCACTCAACGTCCTTTACTCAGCAGATAATCTGACTTACATGAGGAAATGACATTAAAGTTCAGGAAAGGTCGTCATTAACTGACAGATAGCGATTATAAGGAGATTAGCATCTAGAATCCGCCACACCTGGAGAATGAGTAACCTTTCCAAACAAGCATAAACATGGTTACAATTTTAAAAAAACAAAAAGATTAAGTCAATCTGCTCAGACACAAGGACAAGACATTAAAGGATTATATAGGGTCGACAGCTATTCAGAACTTTGGTAAACAAAAACTTATTCACAATACATATTAACATACATATACAACGAAGATATCTCTAAGGCAACACCACCGAATAAACTGATTGGTAGTTCAGTAATTGCAAGTAAAAAGATATCTTATCACGAAATCTTTTAGAATCTGCCATAATACACTTACTTCCCATTGTAATTTTAATATTAGTCGTGGCCTCTTTCATTTAGACCCTTGTATTTGTAACATGTTGAAGAATGACCTCAAAGAGATATAATTACAGACTTAAATACAAATTAGTTTTTTGTTTTACCAAAGTTCTGAATAGCTGTCGCCTATATATCATTTAATTATCTTGGTCCTTGTTTTGTCTGAGCAGATTGACTTGATCTTTTCGTTTTTTCAATTGTACCCATGGTGCTTGTTTGGAAAGGTTACTCATTCTCCAAGTGTGCCGGATTCTAGGGTGCTAATCTCCTTGTAATCCCTATCTGTCAGTTATACGACCTATCCTGTACTGTCAATTCCTTCATGTAAGTCAGTTTATCTGATGAGTACAAAGGACGTTGAGTCGAAAGATCTTGCAGAAACTCCGTTGTTTTATTTTTCCTTCGTGGCTTATACCTTTATATATATATATATATATATATATATATATATATATATATATATATATAGTATATATAATATATATATATATATATATATATATATATATATAGATATATATATATTATATATATATATATATATATAATATACTCTTTTCAATCGTACTTATAAACCATCGTTTTTTCCTGTCAGCTGTGATAATCAACAGAGATGTGCTCGAAGACCCGGGCAGCCTTCGTCCGTTTTCTCTCCAGAGTTCTGCCAGACGACTGACAATGAAGTACTTCCTCTACAGCGATGACGGTCGACCGCGTGGCCTGAGGTCTTGAACAGGACGGTTCCTCCGAACCGCGCCGAGGACAGCACCGAATTAACCGTCTTCTTTCCCGATAAGTACGTGGCATTTAAAAAAAAAAAAAAGTTAGTGATATTCATGTATATGAGATAGATAGCTAGTAGTTGTCATTCGTTCTTTCTTTTGATTTGGAGAATGAAAACGCGAGTAGGAGTAACTGCGGAAGGAGAGAGTAAGACGAAATAGTATATATATAAATTTATTTACTGCTGGATGAAATGCATTGAAAGTAACAAGATAAATGCTCGAATATATCTATCTATCTTATATATACGTATATGTATGTATATATATACGTATATGTATATATATATATATATAAATATATATATATATATATATATATATATATATATATATATATTATATATATATATATATATCTATATATATATATATATATATATATATAGATTATATGTATATATTATATATATATATATAAATAAATATATAGATATATATATAGTATATATATGATATATATATATATAATATATATATAGTATATATATATATATTATATATATATATATATATATATTATATATATATATTATATATATATATATATATATATATATATATATATATATATATATTATATATATATAAATATAATATATTAAATATATAAAATATATATTATATATATATATATATATATATATATATCTATATATATACATATAATATATATATATATATATATATATATCTTATCTATATATATATATATATATATATATATATATATATATATATGTATGTGTAATATATATATATATTATATATATAATATATATATATATATATTGCTTTAAAAAGTCACAGTAGATGACACGGACCTTCATTCAATAAACGAATACCACAGGAAAAATGAGAGGCAGAAAATCAAAGCGCTTTCGTCTTTACTAAGACAAAAGACGAAAGCGCTTGGATTTCTGCCGATCATTTTCCTGTGTATATATAGTGTATTATTTATGTATATGGGTGCGCGTGCGTGTGTTTTGAGTGGAGCGACTGTAAATTAAGGAATGTAAGTCTCAATATCCTATACCGTATGTTTTCTTCACCTAGGTGATAACATAGGACGTCTGCTCCAGTTGCTGACCGTCGGGCCTTTGAGGTCAATAACTTTTGTGCCAGAGACGAATTTTGACATGAGCCAATGGAGGACCTGAAGAAACTCGGCGCAACAAAGCGACTCGGCACGAATTAAACGATTCTTAACTAAAATAAATTTTGTTTTTCAGACTGAAAAAAAATCACAGGAATAAACAATTTTTTTTCAGACTCCTAATAAAATTCACTCAAGACAAATTTTTCAGACCGAGAAAAATTAAGAAATAGGAAGAGGATTTTTTTTTCAGGCCTTTCCTGATTTAGTAATTGGGTCTATTGTATTTCATTGTAGCCGATTTTTATTACAAAGAATAATCGAGTTAAAAGTCCCCCACATTGCAAGATAATGTCCATTGTTAAGAAATTCACAGTCTCTTGAAAACAAATTGTAAAAAATCGCCACTATTATATATTAAAAATACATTTCTATGTAATATTAGAACAAAGACTTTCAAACACGCTGAGCGGTGTTCCTCATCAGTGTAACGTAAAAATATATAATTGTGGATTTTTAACAACATAATGTCCATTGTTAATGAGAAGTTTGTAGAGAACGTTGAAACGACTGGAATATGCACACATTAAGGAGATTGATAGATATTAACTTTTGCTTTTTACTGTAAGACACTGCATATGCCAAGCTGTACTGAAATGAATATAACGCAAGGATCCTGGTGCTAGCGGCAGTGGGCAATAATTGAGGCTTCGGAATTCAGTAGAACAAGTGGCAAGTAAGACAGATTTTTGAAGAAATGTCGTGGTCAATCAAAATCATAACCTTTTATTCTTTTTCTGTCAGTTTTTACTCTCATGGATTTTTATACATTAATAATTTGCTTATAATGCTTTTTTTTTACAATCTGTTCATATTTTCTACCAAAATGAATGTCTTAGTAACGTAAGTTTTTTGTATCCTTGTTCATAAAATGTGCAATTTTTTCAGTAGCAGTTTGACAGTTTAATTTTTCAGTATTTACTTTTTTGCTTTGTTTTCTCAAATCAATAAAGATTCGTCTTTTTTTCCTGATTTTGCTTTGAATATCCTTAATTTTTTTCACGATTTGCTTCATCGCTTTGTATACTGCTCAAAATTTGGTGTATTTAATCCAGCTGTTACAATGATAATTGTGAGGTACAAGAACTGTATTTGTTTGGAATAAATAATTCAGGAACGTTGCTTTCCACAGGTAATGTATCCTTCAATACTTATTCTTGCTTCAGAGAGAGAGAGAGAGAGACAAAAACAAATTTGTATCCCCATAACGTAGTATCACTCTAACGTCAAATAAAAATAAATTAATATTTAACTAAGCATAAGCAGAAAATAATATAAGGAACTGGTAAAAGTCGAGAAAATAATGACGAGAAATGATAATTAAAATTTGGACTCAATCACTTTTTTTGCGTTTCAGTTGAAAATCCGTGAGAATAGAAAGTGCTCGTGTTGTTAGCTTCCAGGTAACAGGCAGCTTCCTGTATATGGCCTCTCCAAACGCTCTGGATATATATATATATATACATATATATTATAATTATATAGACTAACTAATATATTATAATATGATTATGATATATATAAAAGTATATACTATATATATATTATTATAATTATATTATAGTAATATATATATAAGTTACAGACTCTGAATGATGTGCTGTTGTTATTCTATTCATTCCAATTAATTAAAAATGATTATTATATCTCAGAATCAAAACCGGACACGTATGAGAGCAAATAGATCATATAAATAATTTGGTAGAGTGAATACATTTAGGAGTGAGACCAGTTTCAGAAAATCTCATTTAATCCTTCTTCTCAGGACTCTACAATGCTCTTCCACATACTACCAATTGTGAATGTGTGAGAAAAGTGTTTTTGAGTTTTCCTTCCACGTCTGAAGGTCTACCCAGAGACTAACAGTAGTCTAATGGTATTCTATACCCGGTTTAACTTTTTAGGAACTCAGGTGTTTAATTTTTCATTTTAAATTAGACATCGGTTTTTGATCTATAACACGGGTGTGGGGTCCCATTTCTCAGTTTGCTGCAGTTTGTGTTTTAAAAGGCGTTCTTTAGATGATGCCGTTTTCTATGTAAACACAAAGACCATTTTCTTTAAAATTAACTTCGCTTGCGCGCGCGCACACACACTGGCTAATTATTCAGTAATGCCATTGGAAGGTGGGAGTTTTCTGTTTCGTGTTAATTGGTCAACTGGATGTGAGCCTTAGAATCCATCCATACAACCGCAGAGAGAGGAGAGAGACGAGAGAGAGAGAGAGAGAGATAAGGCAATGAGTAGAACTCAGACACTGCACTGGGGTGATTTATTTTCTTGCTGTGAGAGTGATGCCCACACACACACAAACATATATATATATATATATATATATATATATATATATATATATATATAGATATATATATATATATATATAGATATAATATATATATATATATATATATATATATATATATATTACAGGTATTTCTACAGAAGCAGTCCGCACGGACTGCAAGGAACGTAACCGCGGATACGACATCCACTAGGGATTGGGGCGCCCAACGTATTTCGCCGTGTTTAGTACTGGCCCCTGGGAGTTAATTGCAGTCGTCTGAATAAATATTACTTAAAATTCTTGTTCAGTAGGTAAAACTGCATAGAAAAACCGCAACTGCCATAGTCTACGCCGCCGCGGATAAGTACCCTAGATCTACCGTCCCCTTTCCCCCCTTTTCCTGGAATAATTAAAAACCATACAATATTTGAAGCATATAGTACAATGAATGGTGAAGGTAAACAAATAATTCCCGTCCAACTATGTGAAGACAGTAAGGTAATTGTTGGTAAACGCCATCTATTTTAGCAATATATATGAGGCAATATTTTAGAGAAATTAAAACTAGCTGCTCACTGAAACTCTCCTTCTTCTAATTCGTCTTTGATATGGAACGTTTTGTCAATTTATCATACAGATTCCACTGCTGCAGCAGCCCCAAAACAGCCTTACCTGTTGCAGTGAATGCCAGCAGACCAAGGCTCTTGTTCAGCTAAAGATAGCAGTATTTCGTCTCTCTCTCTCTGAAGAGATAGGCAAGAATGTTATGGAGGAAGAGTCAAGAAATAATGGATAAATACTAGAGCTGAAGAGATACAACACATCCCATTGTGGGAACTTCTTTACATACAAGACATGTGGCATGCAGAATAAACTGCCAACCAGAAGTTGTAAACAGCAACAGTTTAGAAGAGTTTAAAAGGAAGCTAGACAAAATCACTAGGACACTATGAATGAACAGTGAAACCTGCTTCTACAGATAACTGAGCACACGATGTCTCCTCTTAGGATGGACTAACAAGTCCTTGAGACATCCTAATCCTTGTAACTCCTTGTAACTAGTTAAAGATCCGAGAAGGTCTGCAACTGAACAGTTAGGCAAGAATGTTATGGGGAAAGAGTCTACAGTAGTTAAAAGACCTGCGAAGGCCCGAAAGAGATCCTGGACAGTGTAATGGTGGAACCATCCATTGAGGGCAGAAGGGATGGAGGATCTCAAAAGAGGATAGACGGGACAGCAGGAGAGTAGTAGAAGGGAGGGAGGGAGGAGGGAGGGATGTGAAGCCTCGAGGAGGTTAGGGATCCTGTTAGTGTAGAAGGTGGATAGGATCTAGACTAGGACAGAAGGAAGGGAGTGTCCTAAGTTTTGAGGTGGGTTGGGGGGGATGGAATGAAGAAGATGGGCAGACAGGAGGAATCTTAGAATGCTCATAGAATGTAGGAGGGTCCTGCAGGAAAGGTGGATAGTTTGGGGTGGGGGGCCGTTCCCTCCCGAGACCTACAGAAGAGCTATCTTCTTCAGGTCTTGGTCTCCCTCCATAAGGACGATTGGGTGTGGCCAGTTTGTGTGTTTGCGTGTGGGGCGGCCTGGGGGTGCGTTTCCCCTTCGCCTGAGTGGCAGACAATTACTGAGTTAATGAGGACTTACTCTTGTCGAAGACCACAAGGCAAGCTGTTATTCCCATGACAAGACATAACACCCCATCTTCGTCCAGTTTCTCTTAATTACAAAACACAATGGACGGGATGTATGTATGCGCACGAGAGGGGTTGGTTTTGGGGGATGGGGGAGGGGGAAAGCAATAGACAAGTTAAGATTGGTTTCAGTGCTAAAACGGACGTTTTGATGCGAAGGCAATGCATGTAAATGTTCTTAATGATGTCCGTCCTTTTTACCCCGCTGTCAGTTTTGGATGTGGTTGGAAGAGCACGCCAGCATGATGCCACTGATTCGGCGTTACGTTGGTGAGGCTCCTGCCGTGTAATGCAACCCCCCCCCCCCCCCCCCGGCCCGCCTCCTTTTTTTAAGCGGATTAATGAGAGATTTGAGCTGTCGAGGGTTTTCTTACAAGGTGTACTAAACTGTCAGGGTGAGGTTGTTTTCACTTTGGCTATACGTGATTTTGCTGCAGTTTTAACTGCCGGTGTCTATTACCTTCTTCAAAACCATTTGAGAATCGTGCTGAAGATTCTCTCTCTCTCTCTCTCTCTCTCTCTCTCTCTCTCTCTCTCTCTCTCTCTCTCTCTCTCGCTCAAACTTAGAAGAAAAGAGGTTTTTAGATTTTGTAAAAATTGAATTCCTCCACAATGAGTTGACAAACCTACTAGAGGACACAACATACTAGACATCGTCCTATCTACGGAAGATAACCTAATATGTGACCTTTCTGTAGGTGCAAATGTAGGGAAAAGCGACAGTAAAATCATCTCATTTCAAATTAATGTTCAACATAAGAAAGGGATGGAGATATTGATGAGGTTTGACTACCGTTGAAAAGACCTAAAAAAAAAACTAAAAAAAAAAAACTAAAGGAGTATGTTAAAAATCTACAGTACGACGAGAACACAGATGGTGGATAAGTACTGGGAAGCCTTTCTAGAATAATACACAGAACCCTCAGCCTAAGCGGTTCAACAGAGAAATTAAGAATAAAATATGAGAAAGAGACAGACTGCACAAATCAATGAACCCACACCCAACACCAGAAGAAGCAAGCAGGCATAAAGAACTCTGTGGAATGGTGGACAAATGAGTAAGAAATGCAAAGATAAATGAGGATAAGAGAGCTGCATCATTTTGTAAGGAAAACCCAGAAGAATTCTTTGCACATGTTGATAGTAGGAAGCCAATAAAAAATAGCATAGGCCCCCTAATAGAGGATACATGGTGAATTCGGACTTGGAAAAAGCAGTGTTATTGAATAAGTTTTTTTACTAGTGTATTCACAATTGGAGACACTACCTCAGTCCCTGAACCAGCTATCAAAATGAAGTGCAGAACCGTTGGACAAAATAATATTTACAGAACAGGATATTAAAAACAAAATAGATAAACTCAACAATTTCAAATTTCCTGGCCCAGATGGGATTCATCCAAGAGAAATTAAAGACAACCTTTGATATATTGTTGCATATGTTAACAGTCAATATTCCATTTTTTCCTGTAATATTTTTTTTTCGCTACGAATTTACTCCAAAATGAATAATTTGTTTCACTTCTGTTAAGTTTGAGCAATTTCATCTCGAATGTCTGCGTTTGTTTTATTTAATTTCATTATTCCTGAACGATTTTCTTTCATTTCATCTTGTTCTTTTCTCTCTCGAGTTAATTTTCCCTTGTTAATCTCTCTCTCTCTCTCTCTCTCTCTCTTTTTGTATCATCTATATTTTTAAAAATCGACTTGTCTATACTTCAAGTATCAAAAATTCTCTTAAATATGCTCAACTAAATTTAGTTTTTTACTTTTCGAGGTTATTCATAAAATTCTTATACTTTTTCAATCAGTTTTTTACTTGAAAAATCATCTTTTTAATAATGTCGAAAATCTCATTTTCTTCCGTTATTGTGTTCTTATCACACTTTTAATGTATTTCAGAAATCAAACTTTTGCTTAATTTTTTTTCTTTTTTTGGTAAATTAACAACCGATGTAACTTAGAATTCTAGGTTAAGTTAAATCGCGTCTGTAATTTTCTGGTAATTAAACTTTTGAGGTTAAAATTGCACTTCATTCTCAGGCAGACTCGAAATATGTACAGAGGCTTGTTGATGTTTGCTTAATTTTTTTTATTTTTTTTAAATTTTTAATATTTCTTTTTTGTAGATTAACAACCGATGTAATTTAGAATTCTAGGTAGCAGTTAAATCGCGTCTGTGATTTTCTGGTAATTATGTTATCAGTAAGAAATTCACAGTCTCGTGAAGAAAAATCTGTTATAAAAAATCTACAATTATGTTTCTTTACATAGTAATATACTTTAAAATATAATTGTGGATTTTTTTATAACATTATTTCATCAATCAATATCACTGCTCTCTGCTTTTCCCGTTTTCACGTAGAGAGGCAATAATTATTAAACTGTGGATACTTATGAGCTCGACATCGTGGAATTATGATATATTATGTATAATATCAGACAGATAAACAGACAATTTATCACCGTAATTTTGAAGAATGAGCCAAAATAGATGAAATCGTGCTTCGTTACGATTCTCAACAGTTTATCATTAGGATAAATGTCTTTTAGGAACATTATTATTGCCATTATATTCGTAGCGATGATAATCGTGTGAATTTTACGATGAACTAAGGCTCAATGTAGCTACCTGTTTCTTCTCTCTCTCTCTCTCTCTCTCTCTCTCTCTCTAAACAGTTAAAAATGAGATTGATCACTTTCCCACTGCAGGTCGTGTGCCATATGACATAACGTTGAGTATACGAACAGAGAGAGAGAGAGAGAGAGAGAGAGAGAGAGAGAGAGAGAGAGAGAGAGAGAGAGAGAGAGAGAGAGAGAATCCTCCTTAAGAGAGATTCCCAAGCAATTATTATTAATAATTCTTGTGACTGGAACTCAGAATATGCTTTATTACGATAGAGAGAGAGAGAGAAGGAGAGAGACGAGGAAAGGAAGCGGAAGAGAACGAGAGAGAGAGAGAGAGAATCCTCTTTAGAGATTCCCAAGCAATTATTATTAATAATTCTTGTGTCTGGAACATACAAGGTGCTTTATTAAGAGAGAGAGAGAGAGAGAGAGAGAGAGAGAGAGAGAGAGAGAGAGAGAGAGAGAGAGAGAAGATAAAAAATGAAAAATGAATAAGAAGGCTTTCGTAATGTTATCTTCACCCCTCTTCAAAAAATCTGGAGGAATCTTTTTTTTTTAGTATCAAATAATGTCAAACTAAATCCTAGAGAAAGGTAGGCCTATTACCTCCGATTCCAATCTCGGGATCATGGGGACGGTGCCAGTAAATTTATCCTAGGAATCAATGCTTACAAATTCTGACGTTAATAGACGTTAGGCGTCACTGGTGTGCACGGTCATGGGTCACAGTGAGACGCTGAAAGACGTAAAAATGATTTTAAGTCGTAAGTGTAATATACTCATACTTTACACTTATTATTATTATTATTATTATTATTATTATTATTATTATTATTATTATTATTTGGAAACGCTTGCCAACGCAAGTCCTGAATAAGAAATAGAAATAGATATGCACCTCTCTCTCTCTCTCTCTCTCTCTCTCTCTCCTCTCTCTCTTCTCTCTCACGGTGGGATTTTGAACCAAGGAGACGATTACCAACTCGAACCTTGAATAAGAATTGGAAATGAACGAAGAATCCTCTCTCTCTCTCTCTCTCTCTCTCTCTCTCTCTCTCTCTCTCTCTCACACACACACACACACAATGCAAGAAAGCTGAGGCTCGTAACTTTTAGTAGAAATGACGAGGTAAAGAGGTCACTAGGTCTATTGAAAAATAGGCCTACATGTTCCCATTGAAGGTGACTAATAGCTTCGGCATCACATGTTGCATCCTACTTAAATATCTCATCTTCTCCCGAACCCATGCCTTGCATTCCATCCCCCTTACCCCCACCCCCAATACAGACACACACACACACACACACACACACACACACACACACATACTTGCCCTCGAAGAAAGAAAAGTAAAGATAATCTCATTTAACCATACCGGCATCCGGGCTTCGCGTGAGCCATTAAAAAAAAAAAAACAGATGAAGGAGATTTGCAAACCACTTGGCGTCTGAATCATTTCACTAGAGAGATCGTCTCCATTATCACCTTCCCTCTAATTAAAGAAGGTGATCCTCACATTCCTCGGCAGGATTTCACCTGCGTCATTTAGTCAGCGATCATTATCTCGAATATTATCTCGATTATTCTGAGCGGCGTTTTCGGTCGGCTACGATTTTTAAACAAGGAAGCTGACGGCGAGGAAGAAGTCATGCTCGCTCGCAGTATGTACTGTGTCTTCGCTGGCGCACTGTGGGCGGCTTTGGATGCATTGCTTTGTACGTAAAGTTCTGACTTCGCGTTCGTTTCCTTCGGTTCTCCTTAGTTAGCTGTCTAACCTCTTTAACTTTTGCTGCTTTCAGTTTGGGCTCTCATTTAAGAACGAACAAGTCGTTTCGGGCGAGATTAAAATTGTCATTCGGTTTTTGGTTAAACTCCTTCATAATAATAATAATAATAATAATAACAATAATAATAATAATAATAATAATAATAATAATAATAATAATAATATTTTGGTAAAACATTCTCTTTTTAATAAAAGATCACTTTAGGCATTTTTGAGAATTTTTTGAGAATTTTTAGAAATTCCCAATATGAAACATCGCTGAGCCAGAGAAGCGGATGATATAAAAAAAAAATACATAAAATAAACCCGCTTAATTCTGCCATTCTGTATGCCCCAAAGAAACTCGTGCACAATTTTTATGTCATGCAAATTTCCCGCCAAAATCATTCACATGAGATCACTTCAAGACAGCCGATGTTTACGACATCTCATGTCGCTGCTTTGACTCTGGTCGCCACCACAGCTGACAAGTCAACCGGACCAAAATGACATTTGAGCTCATTGTTTTAGCATTAAACGACGCACTAAAATAAAATAATAGTAATAAAATAGAATAAAAATCCACGCCTGTCACCAGACACTTTGGTTCTGACAAGCCCCAGTGACCGGCGGTGCAGTAATCTCTGAAGAGAACGTTAGCTTTTTTTTTCTTTTTTTTCCCACCGATTATAGCCTTCCTTTGCAGGTTTTCACTGTACAGTGCCATGAAATTTCCGATGATTTAAGAATTCTGTTGATGCTGCATGTGTATTCATCGCGAATCAAGGATTTCTTTCCTTTCTCGGTTTCAGAGAATTACATGCTGTTTGATTTCAGACTAAAAGAGAGAGCGACTGTAACTAACGTATAGCTTACTTCAAGTGAATACATCTTGTCATTGTGTCCGAAAGTGTTCGTTATCTTATCATAACCATATGCAGTAGGGCAGTTTGACAAAAAATGACCGAAAGAAAAAGGGGAAATTGGGCGCACTGTTACTGTAAGAAATTTCAGAGCGCAATCGTTACACTTTTTAATCCCTAAATGCGCGCAAATGTGCTAATACGCCCATGACCGGAGAGCGTCAGGCAAAACGCACAATTGATATTATGGTCATCGCGCAACCGTAGAAATGAGATTTGTTCATTGGACTGTGGAACAGTTTCCCTGAATATGTTGTGGAACTGGAAGAACCTCGTATTCACTCACTACCTTACTACAATAATTCTCCTCGTATCTAAAATTGACTTACTTCTTTATTGATTTGTTTATTAATTCATTTTTTTTCTATTAAGAACCTCGCATTCACTTACTACCTTACTACAATTCTCCTCGTATTTAAAATTGACTTACGTCTTTATTGATTTGTTTATTAATTCTTTCTTTTTTCTATTAACTGATCTCCTCTTTCATATTTCCTGTTATCTTCTCTTTACTTTTAAATAATCACCATATTCTTTGGAAGCTTGAATTTTAAGTCAGTGGTCTCCGGTTTGTTCCATATGTATGGGGTTTATTTTCTGAAAATAATGAATAATAATAATAATAATAATAATAATAATAATAATAATAATAATAATAATAATAATAATAATAATAATAATAAAAGTAACGAGAACTGAAGGGATAAAACTACCAGATGGGAGCAACATCAAACACATAGATGAGACAGGATACAAATACCTGGGAATAATGGAAGGAGGGGATATGAAACACCAAGAGATGAAGTACGCGATCAGGAAAGAATATATGCAGAGACTCAAGGCGATACTCAAGTCAAAACTCAACGCCGGAAATATGATAAAAGCCATAAACATAGGGCAGTGTAGTAATCAGATACAGCGCAGGAATAGTCGAATGGACGAAGGCAGAACTCCGCAGCATAGATCAGAAAACGAGGAAACATATGACAATACACAAAGCACTACACCCAAGAGCAAATACGGACAGACTATACATAACACGAAAGGAAGGAGGGAGAGGACTACTAAGTATAGAGGACTGCGTCAACATCGAAAACAGAGCACTGGGGCAATATCTGAAAACCAGTGAAGACGAGTGGCTAAAGAGTGCATGGGAAGAAGGACTAATAAAAGTAGACGAAACCCCGGAAATATACAGAGACAGGAGAATGACAAACAGAACAGAGGACTGGCACAACAAACCAATGCACGGACAATACATGAGACAGACTAAAGAACTAGCCAGCGATGACACATGGCAATGGCTACAGAGGGGAGAGCTAAAGAAGGAAACTGAAGGAATGATAACAGCGGCACAAGATCAGGCCCTAAGAACCAGATATGTTCAAAGAACGATAGACGGAAATAACATCTCTCCCATATGTAGGAAGTGCAATACGAAAAATGAAACCATAAACCACATAGCAAGCGAATGCCCGGCACTTGCACAGAACCAGTACAAAAAGAGACATGATTCAGTGGCAAAAGCCCTCCACTGGAGCCTGTGCAAGAAACATCAGCTACCTTGCAGTAATAAGTGGTACGAGCACCAACCTGAGGGAGTGATAGAAAACGATCACGCAAAGATCCCCTGGGACTATGGTAACAGAACGGATAGGGTGATACGTGCAAACAGACCAGACGTGACGTTGATTGAGAAAATCAAGAAGAAAGTATCACTCATTGATGTCGCAATACCATGGGACACCAGAGTTGAAGAGAAAGAGAGGGAAAAAATGGATAAATATCAAGATCTGAAAATAGAAATAAGAAGGATATGGGATATGCCAGTGGAAATCGTACCCATAATCATAGGAGCACTAGGCACGGATCCCAAGATCCCTGAAAAGGAATCTAGAAAAACTAGAGGCTGAAGTAGCTCCAGGACTCATGCAGAAGAGTGTGATCCTAGAAACGGCACACATAGTAAGAAAAGTGATGGACTCCTGAGGAGGCAGGATGCAACCCGGAACCCCACACTATAAATACCACCCGGTCGAATTGGAGGACTGTGATAGAGCAAAAAAAAAAAAAAAAAAAAATAGTAATAATATAATAATAATAATAATAATAATAATAATAATAATAATTATTATTATTATTATTATTATTATTATTATTATTATTATTATTATTATTATTATTATTATCATAAAAACTAGAGGCTGAAGTAGCTCCAGGACTCATGCAGAAGAGTGTGATCCTAGAGACGGCGCACATAGTAAGAAAAGTGATGGACTCCTAAGGAGGTAGGATGCAACCAGGAACCCCTCCACACTATAATACCATCCAGTCGAATTGGAGGACTGTGATAGACCAAAATAATAATAATAATAATAATAATCTGTTGAAAATAATGGCAGTTTTCAACGAATTAATCTTATGCAGGGTCTTTTCAGGTCTGATAATTCGTTTTTTTTTGACTCAGCTAGGCTGTTCAGTAGAATCCCAATGGGCATGTTTGTCATAGTTAGGATATTTATCAAAAATATTTTGTCAAAATATCGTAATTATGACAAATTATGAATATTGGAATTCTACGCAACAACCTAGCTGAGTCAAAAAAAAAACGAATCATCAGGAGAATTGAAAAGACCCTGTATAAAATTAATTCGATGAAAACTGCGGTTATTTTCAACAAAATATGTATCAAAGAAGGTCTGCTCCCTGCAAATAATAATAATAATAATAATAATAATAATAATAATAATAATAATAATAATAATATACTCTCCTTTGAGCAAAAAACTATACTCTAGAGTACTATGAATCTCTTGAGCCCTTGAATGTTGCATTATCTCCTGAACTGCGATGGTTCCCCAAATACTGTCTTTATCGAAACAATTGCCAGAATTCCAGGGTTTTGTCTAAATGTACATGGCTTAGCTCTTACATCTAATTTGGAGCTGCACAGAGAGAGAGAGAGAGAGAGAGAGAGAGAGAGAGAGAGAGAGAGAGAGAGAGAGAGAGAGAGAGAGAGAGATTATTATTCAAGGTACGGAAAAAGTATGAAGACCATTTAATATTTAAAAAACAGCAAAAACATCCAGAAAGAAAAAATACCACACAAATTGAAGAAACAATAATAACAATTAAAAGGCAGGACGAAGGGAAAAATGTAAAAAAAAAAACAAGAGAGAGAGAGAGAGAGAGAGAGAGAGAGAGAGAGAGAGAGAGAGAGAGAGAGAGAGAGAGAGAGAGAGACTCCAGCCTGTCATCGTTAGTTGAAAGTATAATTACTAATGAATCTCCTGACTTAAAATTATGTTGTTTGAGTGTAACACAAATTAGGAACATGGGAATTCGTGATTACTTTAGTAGTTAATAAATTACTTTCGTAGGTAATTATACGTCGAGTTAGGAACTCGTCTTAAAACGAGAAGGAAGTTATGTATATGTATACAGACTCACACATACTTATGTGCATATATATATATAATATATATATATATATATATATATATATATATATATATATACATATATATGTATGTATGTATGTATATATATATATTAATACACACACACTCACACACACACCATAAATAAATATATATATACACACGCACATACACACACACACACACACACACACACACACACACACACTCTAATATATATATATATATATATTATATATTATATATATATATATATATATATATATACATGCAATAATAGAAGTCTACAGAAACCACGTAATGACAAACAAGAACTGGCTATGAAACAAACCACTGGTAATTTGAAGGTGGAAGAAAAATGCATGACAGGTGTGTGAGTACTAATGCGTAATTGGGGAGTACCATTACCTATCTGTTAACCTGAGGGAGGAGTTGGTAAGCATCTAATGAGGTAAAAATAATAATAATCTGTATAATGAGAAAAGTTGAAGAGAAATAAGTTTATTCCTGGAATTTATTTATCTATTTATTTATAATTTTTTTTCAGGTTTTATTCGCTTTGGGTATCGAATTTCAATACTGCAGGGTCACTTAACACTTAATAGGTTTATTTTGTAAATTCGCTATCCGTCAGACACCGCGTCAGTATCAAATTGTCATTAGGGGCATTGAAAACCCTGAAACATTATAAAATTGGACATTTGAGCTCTTTCAGATGCAGAGTTAGTCATTTTTCGAAATCTGAGCTCTTTTTGGACACTGAGTCAGTATCTTTTGAACGTTTGGGAGCTCTTAGATACTGAGTTAATATCTCTGTTACCTGAATAGCTTTAATTTCCGTTAAATATTAAACTCATCTTCAGCAGTTGATGAATTATTAGCATATTTCAGGAACATATCTTTATAAATTAATTATTTTCCATCGTTTTTGTGCAATTATGTAATTTTGCTTCCTGCAATTTTTTATTGACTTGAGATGGAATAGTATGTGCAGATTATTTTATTATTATTATTATTATTATTATTATTATTATTATTATTATTATTATTATTATTATTATTATTATTATTATTATTATTATTGTTTTGTTCTAAAGAGTCCACAATAATACAAAGTGTTAAGAGTCCGTGTATAATTTTTAAGACTTTACAAAAAAGCTTTCGAACCCTTCCCTGGGTTCAGCTTCAGTCCCCACCCCCCCAAAAAAAAGATGAACCCAGGGAAGGGTTCGAAAGCTTTTTGTAAGTCCTTAAAAATTATACACGGACTCTTAGCACTTTGTATCATTGTGGAGCCTTTAGAACTTTATATATACTCTCGTGATAGAGAGTTTTTCCCTACTACTACTACTACTACTACTACTACTACTACTACTATATTATTATTATTATTATTATTATTATTATTATATTATTATTATTATTATTACTTTTGTCTATCACAGTCCTCCAATTCGACTGGGTGGTATTTGATAGAGTGGAGTTCCGGGTTGCATCCTGCCTCCTTAGGAGTCCATCACTTTTTCTTATGTGTGCTGTTTCCAGGAGCACGCTCTTCTGCATGAGTCCTGGAGCTACTTCAGCCTCTAGTTTTTCCAGATTCCTTATTATTATTATTATTATTAATATTATTATTATTATATTATTATTATTATTATTATTATTATTATTATTATTATTATATTATATTATTATTATTATTATTATTATTATTATTATTATTATTGTTATTATTATTATTATTATTATTATTATTATTAAGTATGAACTCTGAGTTCATGAGTTGCATGTACTTCCCAATCCACTTCCATCTACTTTCATGACTTACCTTTACCTGGAAAAGAAAATAATTGAAGCCAGGAGGTTCTACCGTGTAATTTGCGGTCGAGCGGTTAAGGAACATCCTAACTAATCTCTGAGAGAGAGAGAGAGAGAGAGAGAGAGAGAGAGAGAGAGAGAGAGAGAGGCGCACACCAAATATATGGTTAAAAGAGAATTAAAAACGTGATTATGTCTGGCTCTTCCGAGACGGCATCTTGTATGGGTTTCGGGTTTTGGTAATTTGCATAAAAAAACTGGCTATGAACGACACACATCCCCTACATTCATGGTGACCTTGACTCTCTCCTAACTTCACGAAAATTCATTCTTTTCTGAAGTTATCACGATAGATTCCGCTGTTTCGTAAAGTTCAAGAATAAGGAGCAATACATTTCCTTATAAGACTTAAAAAGTGAGAGGCAATACAGTTTCGATAGACGTAAATTGAGAAGCAATACAGATTCATAGAAGACGTTGGAAAAGAGAAACAGACTCGTGGTTTTGTTGTGCTCAATTATGTCGCCACCAGGCCTCGTTTCGAGCGATGGGAAGGTTCTAGATATTTATTGAGTCACAATCAGTCATCTCAGTTTCACGCTGTTATCTGTATTATTAATACTAAAAACATTAAGCATACAGAAATTATGTTTGATAAATTCGTAAAATAACTAAGTCTATGGGCACAACCTGCCCCATTTCACAGGCAGAACCAGCTCCGTTTTAGGGAAGGGGTTGGATGGGGAAGAGGTAGAATGAAACCCAATTATAAACCATCTTAGGGGTCACCACTATAACCCTGGCAAGTTTCATGCCCATTGGATCAGCCGTTTGGCCGTGATTGAATGGCAGATGGAAGAACAGACATAACGCACATTTTAGTAAGATAAATCATCGTTATCAGCATTAATCACAGCTATACAAATCGAGACAAAACTGATAACCTTTAAATAAGCGGATAAACATTCTTCTGTGGAAAAAAATAAATAAAGTGTGAGGAGAATCAGAGATATGTTGCAAAACACTGACATAATGACGAAAAAGAGCCAACGAAATCACCAAACAACATAGATCAAGCCAGCTTATGCCAGCGCGTGCCTTTGCTGTAGGGTGTGAAAAGGAGTAGGAGGCCTGGTGTGGATTTACGGACTCTTCCAAACTAACAGAGACGTAGATCTTAGTTCTTGTCATCCGTAACAGGAAGGCTGAACCCACAGCCTTGCAGCTGAGGAGAAAAAAATGACCTCTGGCACTGGGAATTGTGGCATCGTTAAACCTCAAGACAATATGGCAGCTGATTCTCTATTAACTGAAGCCCTTAAAACCACTCAATAAACTTAGAGGTGCGTCACCTGTGACCTTTAATGCTGCAACGCTAGGAAGACCAGTCAATCAGTCAACTCAAGGGGTAGCTAGCTACTGTTAAGAAAGGCGGCAGGACGAGTTTCGCTTTGAAATCCTACAGGACATCCGCTAACGATTATCGAAATCCTGATGGATATCCTCTGGGAATATAAAAGGTTACCTAAGGATGCCATCAGTCAAAAAACTATTTTGTCTAGAATACTCTGAAAGGAGTATACGCAGGAGATCGACATTCCTACTGTGCTAGGAAATAAAGACAGAGCTTTCACTAACGATATTTTGCTTTATGCCAGCTTTGGGTTATTTGTTTATAAAGTACTGGGAAAAAGAAAGCCTGGGGTCCCTGGTAGCGCCAAATATCGCAAGATACTCAGATCTGCTAAATACTACTATTTCCTTAAGCGATGGGAATCACAGAGCGGGAACATGGTACGAGATCGTCTCGGTCATAAAATTTTCTCTCTCTCTCCTCTCTCTCAAGTATCCTTCAACTTGGCCAATACTCTCTCACTCCTATAGCCCCAAGTTGTCTGACTGCAGTCTTTTGCTTTCGCATGAAGGTGTGAAGGTAAATTCCAACCAACAGAGGGCGGCTTTTGAATGCGATAAAATCCTTATCAACAGCGATACTGATAACTTACATATTTCAGCCCACTTCATGAACAAATCCGAGTTTATCAACCATCCAGTGTAGCCATAAAGATAAAATTGCCCTGTGCATAAAAATGTGTAACAAGACAACTTTGAAATTATTAGAGCACGAGGGGTAGGTAAGAGACAAGGACATTTAACGAGGTAATTTATTTTTTTAATTTAAGATCAGCGGGGTGAAATCCTCCACCCTATGCAGGCAAAAAAAGAGGGGTTTGGGGTGGGCTTGGGGGTGGGGGTGGGGCGACCAAATCGGTAAACCGCTAAATGTAAATCATCAGGTGACAATGAAGCTCCTCTTCCTCGTGGGGCGGTTAATTAGTCCAAAGCTCTCTAAAGCAGAAAGATTTGGAGTACGTGATTTTTTTTTTATTATTATTTATTTTTTTTTTTTACCCTTATGTTAGCCCCCTTTCTTCTGTGTGGACAGACATTTCCTGACCTACCCGTCAGTACAGGCGGGCTTACTTCACAGAGGGTTTGGATAAAAGTGATTATTATTATTATTATTATTATTATTTATTATTAATTATTTATTATTATTATTATTATTATTATTAGTTATTTGCAAAAAAAACTCTATCAAGAGAGTTTTCTTTATTACAATGTTTCTACAAATGGGTTCCACAATAATAGAAAATGGTTAAAACTTCGTGTATTATTTAATAAACACTTTATAAAAGCTTTTCGAATAACCCTTCCCTGAGTCCCATCTTCAGTCCAAAAAATACAAAAATCTATTTTTTGAAATTGAAGATGAACCCAGGAAGGGTTCGAAAGATTTTATAAAGTGTTAATAAATTTTTACACGAACTAACTTTATTTTAACATTTCTTATTATTGTGGAGACGTTAGAAAACAAAATTGATTATTAGTTATTATTTTATTAGTTATTATTTTAATTATCCTTATTTTTAATTTATTTTTTTTTTGCTCTATCACAGTCCTCCAAGTTTTCAGACTGGGGTGGTATTTTATAGTGTGGGGTTTCCGGGTTTGCATCCTGCCTCCTTAGGTAGTCCCATCACTTTTTCTTACATGTGTGCCTGCTTCGAAGGATCAACACTCTTCTGCATGAGTCCTGGAGCTACTGTTCAGCCTCTAGTTTTTTTCTAGATTCCCTTTTCAGGGATCTTGGGATCCGTGCCCTAGTGTCTCCTATGATTATGGGTACGGATTTTCCAACTGGCAAATCCCATATTTCTTTATTATTTTCTAATTTTCAGATCCTTGATACTTATCCCCTTTTTTTCCCTCTCTTTCTCTTCAACTCAGGTGTCCCATGGTAGTTGCGACATCAATGAGTGATAACTTTCTTCTTGACTTTGTCAATCAACGTCACGAGCGTCGGCATCGAAAACGTTTGCACGATTGATTAACGAGTGCCTAGATGTTGTAGGTTACGGTTCCTGGTTCTGTTGAGAACGTATCACCTATCCCGTTCTTGATTACGCCCAGTTCCCAAAGGATCGTTTGCCTGAGCGTGTTTTCTATCAACTAAACCCTCAGGTTGGGTGCTCGTCACCACTTATTGACTGCAAGGTAGCCTGATGTTTCTTGCACGATGGCTCCAGTTGGAGGGCTTTTGCCACCTGAATCATGAATCATGCCTCTTTTTTGTACTGGTTCTGTGGCCAAGTGGCCGGGCATTTGCTTGCTATGTGGTTTATGAATTTCATTTTTCGTATTGCACTTTCCGACACATGGGAGAGATGTTTATTTTTCCGTCTATCGTTCTTTTGAAACATATCTTGGATTTCTTAGGGCGGGCCTGATCTTTGTGCCGCTGTTATCATTCCTTCAGTGTTTCCTTCTTTAGCCCTGCCCCTCTGTGTACCATTGCCGATTTGTCATCGCTGGCTAGTTCTTTAGTCCTGGTTCTCAATGTATTATTTTCCGTGCATTGGTTTGTTGTGTCCAGTTTCCTTCTGACATGTCTTTCATTCACCTGTCTCTGTATATTATTTTTCTGGGTCTTTCCGTCCTACTTTTATTAGTCCTTCTTCCCATTCACTTTTTTAAGCCACTCGTCTTTCACTGGTGGTTTTACAAGATATTGCCCAGTGCTCTGCTCTCGATGTTGGACGCAGTCCTCTATACTTAGTAGTCCTCCTCATCCCTCCTTCCGTTTCGTGTTTTATGTATAGTCTGTCCGTATTTGCCTTCTGGGTTAGTGGATTTGTGTAATTAGTCATATGTTTTCCTGGTTTTTCTGATCTATTGCTGCGGAGTTGCTGCCTTCGTCCATTCCACTATTCCTGGCGCTAGTAATCTCTGATTACTGGCACTGCCCATGTGTTTATGGCCCTATATCATATTTTCCAGCTGTTGAGTTTTTGACATTGAGTATCGCCTTGAGTCTCTGCATATATTTTCTTTCCTGATCGTGTCCTTCAATCTCTTGGTGTTTTATATCCCTCCCTCCTTCCATTAAATTCCCAGGTATTTGGTATCCTGATCTCATCTTATGTTTGATTTGATTTTGCTCCCTATCTGGTAGCTTTATCCCTTCAGTTCTCGTTACTTTGCCTTTTTGTATGTTGACCTAAGGCGCATTTTTTCTATTCCAAACTCCATCCTGAATGTCCCCAGACTCCAATCCTTACAGTCTGGATTAGGGTATCTATTTCCTTGATGCTCTTACCATACAGCTTGATGTCGTCCATGAACACTCAATGATGGTTGATTCCTGTTGCCTCGTTTTCTTGAGTTTGGTACCCGGCATCCATCTTCCTGTAGTACTTTTTGTCCATGGAATCAATGGCTACTACGAAGAGTAGTGGGACCAGATGAGTCTCCCTGGAAAGATCGCCCTCGTCCTGATATGAAACCTCTTGCTAGTCTTAATTCCCAGAGCTTTGTCAGTATTGTTTATTCCAGTTGGGCGCATTGCATTTTTTGAGGAAAGCTTGATGGTGTTTTCCCTCTGCCCCATATATTTTCAGAGCATTCTTATTAGCCATGGTGTTGGTATCATGTCGAAGGTCGTTTCTTATAGTCCTAATCCATGCATGCTTAGGTTGGTTTTCGCCTTCCTAACTGGTTCTTCATTAACCATTTTGTCTATCAGGAGCTGGTATTTTTTGTGTCCCCTACACTTCCTTCCTTCTGCAGCCTTTCTGTTGGGTGGGGATGGTGTTTGTCTCCTTCTAGGTAGTTGTATAGGTAACCTTTCACTGATGATAGCCTGTTAGTAACTTCCACATTATTGGTAGGCAGGTGATAGGACCTGTAGTTACTGGGCTATATTTTCCCTTACTCTTGTCTTATTTTTGTACTAAGGATGTTTCTTCCTGTGGTCATCCATTTGGGTGCATGGTGATTTGAGATAACAATGCTGGAGTTGTTTCTGGCTATTCGTGGGTGTAGTGGGACTTGAACGTTTTTTTGAGTCCAGTGATCCATGGACTTCATCGGGACCTTGGGGCGTTTCCCAGTTTGGCATGTTTTCTTTAGTTGGTGTCTGACTGTGTCTTGTCCCGTGATCTCTGTGAAGCTTTGTTTTATTCTCCCTGGTTTTTCTTCGTTCCTTGACTTCCTGGAGCCATGTTTTGCGTGGTTTGTTGTGTGATACCGGAATTGGCTCCATCATGTTTTATTTTCCAACCCAGAAGTCTCGTTACTTGGTTCGGCTTCAGGAATTTATGGGTGGTTGTCTTCCCCTCTAGTTTTTGGCTGTATAGTCTTTTCTGGTTGGGTTCCGAATAGTTTTGTTCTAGTTTGGTAACACCCTTATTTCCTGTTCATGTACGCCGTTGGTATCTTATGTGCTTTTGGCCTTAAGCCTCTGTTTTTAACATCGTCTTATGGTGTTTGTTTTAAGTCCGCCCCTCTCTTGTACTTGTATTTTCCTCGTTGAGTTCCTCCCTTGTTTTTCTTGCTTCTTAGCCTTTTTTTCCATTTTTCGCCATCTCTTTTTAGTTTACCTCAAGTCCAGTATCTCATCCACCATGATTTTTGGCTTTTTCCCAGGCCCGCCTTTAGCCAAGGAGGTTTGCTTGTTTTGGTTTTCCTGTTGGGTGGTTGTGCTGGGTTGGTGTTGGTGTTCGAATCCCCTATTATTTCTGTCTACCTGAATCTTGCCTCCCTGGGCTAATGCCAAGTTATTTGTATTATGCCTATTATTTCGTTTGACCTCACATTGTTTTTCGTCCCTTAATTTCTTGGCGTTGTAGGCTTTCATTGGAGGATCTTTTGTTCTCTCTGTATATGGGCTCCATCCGATTGCCCTTAATCTTTTGCTACCATATTCCGTCCTCTCTTGTTACTTTGGGGGGGGGGAGGTCGGTGTTTCTTTCTTCGAGTGTTCGTTGTTTTTGATAACCTCATCCTCCCTGTCGGTCCTTCTGGTGGCATCACATCCTCTCAGTTCGTTCCTTCGTGTAATTTGTTTTTTTTTGTCGTGTGACATTTTCCCTTTCCATTCTTTTTTCTCTTTTCTGTTGGAGATGAGCCAGTTTCTTTTTCTTTATGTTTTCCTTACTTGGTCCTGGCCAGCCTCTGCTCTGTTTTTGGGGGTGTTATTCCTCTCATTGCCAGATGTTTGACCAATCTTCTTCTATATCCTATTAGTATTATTATTATTATTTTTTATTATTAATTATTATTATTAATTATTATTATTATTATTATTTATTATTATTATTTGGAAAAAACAAAAAAAAAAACTCTAGTCAAGGAGTTTAGTTTTTACAATGTTCTAAGGGTTCCACAATAATAAGAAATGTTAACAAACTTCGTGGTATTATTTATAAACACTTTGAATAAAAGCTTTCGAACCCTTCCCTGGGTTCCATCTTCAGTCCAAAAAAATATATCTATTTTTGAAATGAAGATGAACCCAGGGAAGGGGTTCGAACGATTTTATAACGTGTTTAGTAAATTTTACACGAACGTTTTAACATTCTATTTTATTGTGGAGACCCGTTAGAATAACAAACAAAATTTTATTATTATTTTATTATTATTATTATTATTATTATTTAGATTATTAGTTATTATTATTATTAATTATTATTATTGATTAATTATTATTATTAGAATGTATTGGTGCAATTAGACGGCTCAAAAAGGTCAACTGACGACGCCAATGCAATACTACCTTTAAACAATCCACCTTGTATTTTAAATGAATTCATCATATAGTTTTCATCTATTTATCCCATTACTTTTCTTTCATTTATCTTCTTTTTTCTAATAACTGATCTCTTCTTTTATTTGTATTTCCTAATATCTTCGGAAACTTTCTTTCAAATGAACGCAGTACTCTTTGGAAGCTTGAATTTTAAGTCAGTGGCCTCTGTGGGCTTATTCCATATGAATAAGGGTTTATAATAAAATAATAATGAAATAAATAATAAATAATAAATAAATCAAATAAGTAGAATGAATAATAATAAATAATAACTAATAATTTGACAAAAAATGAAAGAAGAAACTATCAACTCATTAATGTCGGCCCAATACCATTGGGACACCAGAAGTTGAAAAGAAAGAAAAGGAAAAAATGGGATTGACTCTCAAGATCTGAAAATAGAAATAAAAGAGGATATTGGGATAGAAGCCAGTGGAAATTGTACCCCTAACTCCTAGGAACATCTAGCACGATCCCAAGATCCCTGGAAAAGGAATCTGGACAAACTAGAAGGCTGAGGTACGCCCAGGACTCATGGAGAAGTGGTGTGTTTCCTAGAAACCACGCACCATAGTAAGAAAAAGTGAAGGACTCCTAAGGAGGCAGGATGCAACCCGGAACCCCCCCACACTAAAAATACCACCCAGGCGACTTGGAGGACTGTGATAAATCAGAAAAAAATTATTATTATTATTTCTCAAAGATCTACGTTCGTTCCAGCCATGGGCAAAAGGTCCCTTTTTCACTCAATTTGCCCGGAAAACGAAGAATTAAAATAAAAATTTTGTGAGCGTAAAGTTATTCATTGTACACTTTCTTTATTACTTCTGTGTGGTATGCTCTGGTCGTCTTCTGCCTGAATGGAAAGGATTTGGTGGCAAATCATGGAGTTTTTCGCTTACTGGGGAAGTAAGCCTACAAACTACTTTGTTGTTGTTTTGTTTGTTGCTAACTCCTGGCTGTTTTTGTTGTTCCCCCCCTTGTTTGTTGGGGGTGGGGGTGGAGGTAGGAAAGCTCCATGGAAAACCCTGAGAAAGTCGGAAAAAAGGTGTTTCGCGTTGAGTTAAAGATAAAGGACTTTTAGTATAGGATATTTATGGTTTATTTATTCGAATGAAAATGTACAAAATAAAATTACTACACGCGCATTTAAACGTTTAAACAGAATAACCAGAATTTTCAACCCCATTTCCTTTTAATAAAATATGAGGCAATTTTATTTGAATTTTCGTTGGTGAAACAAGGCTTCTATTTGACCGGGGGGGGGGGTAGATTTTAGCACGTCCGCACCTAGAGGTAAGTTTGGGGGGAGGGGGGGGGGCGGGGGGGGGGGGGGGGGGGGGGGGTTTGGGGTTTCAGGGGGGGGGGCATCAACTGCCGTTAATTCGCATTGGTCAAACTATATCTAATTAGACTTTATTGATGTCCAAGTTTAAATGACCACACACGCTCACTTATCTATCTATCTATCTATCTATTTGTCTGTCTGTCTTCTCATTGAATGCTGCTTTTTCCCCTTAGAGGGGATGGCACCAGAAGGCATCAACTTATGGTTATTTCCAAAGATATTCGGGATTGGGTTGTTATTTGTTGGGAACTTCGTCTGTTGGAGTTTATCAGATGGCATTAGGTTAAGAATATTTAAATACAGTTTAATCATAATTTACATATATATATATTATATAATATTATATATACTATGATAATAGATATATATATTATATATATATTTTATATATATATATATATAAATATATATTATATATAGATATCTTATAATATTATATTAATATATCTATATATAATATATATATATATCCTAATATATATATATATATTTAATCTTATATATATGTATATACATACCCATATAAAAACTGTAAATAAATATATATTTATATAAAGAAAATAATAATGTCTGGAATATTACAACGTCTTCTAGCTAGCCTGTTCCTCCCTATATATTATTAATATTAGAATATACATTGATATTATATATATATATATATATATAATGATATATACACACCCACCCGACCTATTATATATATATATATATAATATTAATGATAAGTATATATAATTGCGTGGGTGTGCAATCTAACTAAACCTGGTGTAATAAAAGATTCCTAAGCACAACTCATACGACAAACTCCAACAGACAAGGTTCCCAACAGGCTATTGAGACAAAGTCAGGCACGCAGACAGAAAAAGATCATATGATCTCTTAAGACGCACACACGCACACACGAACACACACACGCCACAAACGCCGGGCGGAAAAGTGGGTGACCTCCTTATGAAGCCCTTGGCTTTTAACGTATTGCGTGAGCCACTGAGGTGGGCACGGGCGGACAGATGGTATATTCTTCTGTCTCGGAGATGGCAATTTTTTATTAACGAACCGCAGTCTGTCACATCTCGGGAGTAAGATAGGCATTAGATTTGGTTTCATGTGATTTATTTGGTCAATTGATGGTGTCAAGTCGGATCGTTTAGCGGATCGTGGGCATCATTTCGAAAATCATTAATATTAAATGAAGTAATAATAATAATAATAAAATAAAAAACAAAAATAATAATAATAATAATAATAATAATAATAATAATAATAAATGGTATTTGTTTATTTGAATAATATAAATCAACATCTTTAGGATTATTATTATTATTATTATTATTATTATTATTATTATTATTATTATTATTATTATTATTATTATTATTATTATTATTATTATTATTATATTTTTGAACTGTCACAAACTCCTAATACATTGATAATATAATAATAATGGTATTGGTTTATTTTAACAAAATAATCAACATATTAGAATTATCATTATTATTATTATTATTATTATTATTATTATTATTATTATTATTATTTTGAATTTTTTTTTAAATTGTCACAAACACCTAATACATCAATCAATAATGATAATAATAATAATAATAATAATAATAATAATAATAATAATGAATAATAATAATAATAATAATAATAATAATAATAATAATAATAATAATAATTGAAAAAGAAACCCATAATTACTGTGTATAATGTGTTTACTTATAAGTATTTGCACTTTATTTTACTTATAAGTAAACACGTTATACATAGTAATTTTGTGGGTTTTCCTTTTCAATCTTCAGGAGAAAACTGAAAGTTTTTGTCTGGTTAGTAATAATAATGATATAATCAATAATAATAATAATAATTATAATAATGATAATAATAATAATAATAATAATAATACACAAAGCACTACACCCAAGAGCAAATACGGACAGACTATACATAACACGAAGGAAGGAGGGAGAGGACTACTAAGTATAGAGGACTGCGTCAACATCGAAACAGAGCACTGGGGCATATCTGAAAACCAGTGAAGAGAGTGGCTAAAGAGTGCATGGGAAGAAGGATTAATAAAAGTAGTACGAAGACCCAGAAAATATACAGAGACAGGAGAAAGACAGAAAGAACAGAGGACTGGCAACAACAAACCAATGCACGGACAATACATGAGACAGACTAAAGAACTAGCCAGCGATGACAATTGGCAATGGCTACAGAGGGGAGAGCTCAAGAAGGAAACTGAAGGAATGATAACAGCGGCACAAGATCAGGCCCTAACCACCAATATGTTCAAAGTACGATAGACGGAAATA
>NC_087207.1:54601120-54608620 GCF_015104395.2 Macrobrachium nipponense
TTGTTGTGTGTACCGGATTGCTCCATATGTTTTCCAGAGTCCTCTTACTTGGTTTCGGCTTCAGGAATTTCTGGGCTGGGTGGTCTTCCCCTGCTTAGTTGGCTGTATAGTCTTTTCTGGTTGGTTCCGAATAGTTTTGTTCTGTTGGTATCCCGTTATTCCTGTTCATGTACCGTTGGATCTTGTGTGCTTTGGCCTTAAGCCTCTGTTTTACATCTTCTATTGTGTTGTTGTTCCCCTCTCTTGTACTTTGTATTTCTCGTTGAGTTCCTCCCTTGATTTTCTTGCTTCTTACCTTTTTTCTGCCATCTCTTTCAGTTTACTCAGTCAGATCTCATCACCTGATGTTTGCTTTTCCAGGCGCCTTTTCCAAGGAGGTTGTGTTTTCGGTTTTCGGTTCTTGGGTTGTTGTGACGGTGGTGTTGGTGTTCGAATCCCCATCAGTTCTGCTACTAATCTTGCTCCTGCATATGTCAAGTTATTTGTTTCTGTGATACTGGTGGTGTATTATGCCCATTATTTCATTGACCTCACTTGTTTTCTCCCTTAATTTCTTGGTGTTGTAGGCTTTCATGGAGGGGATCTTTGTTCTCTCTGTATCTGGCTCCATCCATTGTCTAATCTTTTCTACCCATTCCGTCCTCTCTGTTACTTCGTCGGTGTTTCTTCGTGTGTCGTTTGTTTGATACTTCATCCTCTCTGTCGTCTTCTGTGGCATCGTCTCTCAGTTCGTCTTCGTGTAATGCGTTGTCGTGTGACATTTCCCTTTCCAGTTCTTCTCTTTCTGTTGGGGAGAGCCAGTTCTTTTTCTTTATGTTCCTTACTTGGTCTGCCAGCCTCTGCTCTGTTTGGGGGGTGTTATTCCTCTCATTCCAGAATGTTGATCATCTTCTTCTAATATCCTCTCTCCGTCGGGTTGCTTCTGATGTAGCATCTCCATATTTCCTTATTTTCTTCTCTTGTCCATTTCTTCCTTTTTGCCTCTGTAGCTCCAATCTCAGGCTGTTGATTACTGTCGTGGTTTTGATCAGTTGCTGGATGACGACCTCCAAGTACCTGACCGTCTCCCCTACAATTGGGTTGAATACCTGTTGCCGGACGAGGCTCCTCTGTTGCCAGAGGTTTCCATTTACGTCGTTGTCGTTTATTCCTTCATTTCTTTCCATCATGCTGAGTTTTGCTATTTAAACCCATAGCTGGACCCTACCCCATCAGGGATAGTACTCATTTACAGCTGAGTAGACTGAGGAAATTATGGTAAAGATCCTTTCCCAAGGCATCAACGCCGAGGAGAGCGGTCACCCATCCAACGACTGACCAGCCCCAATGTTGCTTATTATTATTATTATTATTATTATTATTATTATTATTATTAGTATTATTATTATTATTACTAAGTAAATGAAAAAATGACGTTCTTTTAATGGAAATACTTAATATTTTTCGATGATTAAAGAATTAAAACATTGAAAATTATATATTATTAATTATTTGTGTCTATCACAGTCATTCTATTTGACTGGGTGGTTTTTATAGTGTGGGGCTCCGGGTTGCATCCTGCCTCCTTAGGAGTCTATCACTTTTCTCACTATGTGCGCTGTTTCTAGTAACACACTCTTCTGCATGAGTCCTGGAGCTACTTTGGCATCTTCACTGGGTTCATCATCAGTCTAAATACAAACTCTCGTGATAAAGAGTTTTTCCCAATTTTTATTATTATTATTATTATTATTATTATTATTATTATTATTATTATTATTATTAGTTATTATTATTATTATATTATTATTATTATTGTTTAACGAGTAAAACATTCCCTTATTCAAAATACAAAACAATGGTAAGCAAGGCAGAAATGTTTGTTAAGTAAAAAGATAATAACGAATAAGGATAAATCAATGAAGGCATAAATAAAAAATTAATAATAATATAATACTACATAATTTCCAATAAAATAAAATAAACAAACAATAAATAAAATACCACAGAATTTCAGTCTAAGCATTTTTTTTTAAGAAATATTTTTCTTTCAAGACAATATTCATGAGTAAAGGTTACATTCGCTTCCAAATTTGAAAGTCGTAACGATAGCCCGGCATCCCCCCCTCATCCCCCCCCCCCCCCACCCCCCCCCCCCCCCACGCCCGAAAAGAAAATGACTGGCCGCATCCCCACCGCCTCCCCCACAAAAAAAAAAAAAACCAAAAAAAAAAAAAAAAAAAAACATAGAATCCCTTCCAAAATTGAAATTTGCAAGTCGTAACGATACCCCGCAACACCAACCCCCTCCCCCGCCCAACCCGCCACCCGCACGCCCGAAAAGAGAATAACCGGCCGCCGCCGCCCCCTGCACCCCCTCCCCCACCAAAAAGAAAAAAAAAATCAAGAGGAAATAAGATACAAGTTAATGAGGCAGCGTTTTTTGGAGCATGTCAAAATCCTAATGGCTCCAGCTTTGCGGCAAACCGCAGTGCTTGTACAAGCACTAAAATACTTTACGTAAAGATGGTAATCTAAGCGCCACGCCGTCAGTCATAGTCAGTCATCGCCTACCCCTCCATTTTGACATCGGACGCCGCGAATAACAGTTAATCTGACACCAGAGGCGATTAAGAACTTGTACTAGATACTGGCTCGAAGGTGGGTGGCCATTTTGAGAAGACAGAGCTGAGAGCTCCTATCGCTCTTCCCATATCCCACGAAATCTGCATTTCCCAGACTCTTTTCTTCCCATGTCCTACGAAATCTGCATTTCCCTTGCTCTTTTCTTCCCTTACCTTAGTGAACAGCATTTTCCTTGCTCTATTTTTTCCTTGCCTTAGATAATCTGCATTTCACTTGCTCTTTTTTTTTCTTTACCCTACGAAATCTGCATTTCCCTGGCTCTTTTCTTCCCACATCCTACGAAATCTGCATTTCCCTGGCTCTTTTCTTCCCACATCCTACGAAATCTGCATTTCACTTGCTCTTTTTTTCCTTGCCCTACGAAATCTGCATTTCACTTGCTCTTTTTTTCTTTACCCTACGAAATGTGCATTTCACTTGTTCGTTTCTTCCCACATCCAATGAAATTTGCATTTCACTTGCTCTTTTTTTCATTACCCTACGAAATCTGCATTTCCCCTGCTCTTTTCTTTCCTTACCCTGCGAAATCTATATTTCCCTTGCTCTTTTCTTCCTTTACCTTACGAAATCTATATTTCCCTTGCTCTTTTCTTCCTTTACCTTACGAAATCTATATTTCCCTTGCTCTTTTCTTCCTTTACCTTACGAAATCTATATTTCCCTTGCTCTTTTCTTCCTTTACCTTACGAAATCTATATTTCCCTTGCCCGTTTCTTTCCTTACCCTACGAAATCTGCATGTCCTGGTTACCTAGAGCTTTGGACACTGGTAGACCACAATATCTGTTGAAATAAAACCATATGATGCAATAAAAGCATGTACTGGTTACCTAGAGCTTTGGATATTGGTAGACCTCAATATATGATGAAATAAAAGCATTTCCTGGTTACCTAGAGCTTTGGACACTGGTAGACCTCAATATATTTTGAAATAAAACTATGACCCTGTTAACAATAGCCTTGGCCGTCGGTATAATTACATAAACGCTAACTATTGAAAATAATACATATTGGGACAATTAAACTGAGCGTCTGAATAACTGAATGATGGCTGAATATAACATATATTACACTTTTGGAACTGCTGCATCTCACAGCAGTTACAAACTCACTCAAAGGGAAAATGGCGCGTTTGCGAACTGTTATTCTGTGCGTCCTCGAGCAACTGCTACTTTCTGGGGCTGCCAATCCAAGTTTCCCCGGAAGTACGAGCAGTTCTATCCAAGGAGAAATGGCACCTTCTGGCGCATCTCATAAATGCACACTCACCATAAAAAAAAAAAGGTCTTATTAGCAGCTATTAACTCAAGCTCCTTGATGAAGGCTGGGATTCACGAGAGTACGTGCTTTCAACTCACGAGAGAAACCTGCTTGCGGTTTCTGGATCTACGCAGAAGTCTATGGGAAACAGGAAAACAAGAAACCGCGTCGTGTAAACAAAATAATGGAGCTGGGACGTCGAAGGGTTACCCGGGAGCCGAGGAAGTTTTGGAATTGGTAATGAAGGGAAAGCGGTAGCAGTCTTTGAGTCACGTCATGGAATATGACTAAATTTAGGTTAGGAACACTTTCCCGTCCCTCCTTCCCTCCCTTCCTCCCCACCTCCCTCTCTCCCTCCCCCTCTCTCAGGGCACCGCCTATACCTAATCCTACTATATACTACAATCCCTCCATCCTCCCACCCACCTCCTCCCCCTCTCCCTCAATCTCCAACCTCAGCCGCCCCTTTTGTTTGCAGCGAATTTTTTTGGGTGACTGAAATCAGCTGTACCCGATTTCCCTTGGAAGCTCCCAAAGCCAACCAATAACCCCCTTCCCCCCACTCCCCACCCTACCCACCCCACACAAAAGAAGAAAATCTCACTTGCATACAGCGAAATTTTCGGGTGAGTGGAAACAGCTGGACTGGATTTCCAAATCCGGTTTTTTTAATTGGTGAAAACAGAGAATAATTGGGCTTCATTAAAGGCTTCAATATACGGTCGATAATGAGACTGAGGTGACACACACGAAGTCGATAGGAGGATGGATTTGAAAACGGCGACAGTAATTCATCCAAGATTTTCAAAAATAAGTCTTCATTAAACGTCTTCCATTGTGGGCTCAATAGCAATAACATCTTTAAACATTTATTGTAAAAAATAAATTAACGAAGCAAACTAGTAATAAAAAAGCACAGCCAAAATGCAAGAAAAAAAAACAAAAAACAAAAACAAAAACGAAACGAATGGAAAAACGGCCGTTGTAGAAGATACCATAACATCTTGACATTCCAGAATAAGGATGTTAACAGTCTGCAAGGCAGAAGTAGTATCATTTGTTGCAATTATGATCACGGAATACAGCAAGGCTAGATGCCTTCCTGAGATGTTTCAAATTCATAAACAATTATGAATAATTGCTCCTTATATCTGCATTTGAATGGCTCAATAGTATCCCTAGTGCCAATTAATTCAGGAGTGTCTGAAGGTGGGTGGAGAGTTCGTCTTGAACCTGCTGGGTTAGTGAGTGTTTCTCGTCTTTCAGAGCATACGTAGGCAGAGCATCGTTCGCAACTGTATCGATTACAAAAGCATTTTTTTCTATTAGGCCTATAGTGTGGGTGCTGAAAACTTGGTTACATACCCATGCTCTAAATACCTGTGAGAGCTAATAGCCATTTCATATGGCATTGAGGGAAAGAGGTTAACTACAAGTGTTAAACTGCCTGCGTACTACAGTACTAGGGCTACCATGAGTAACAATACGATCTCTCTCTCTCTCTCTCTCTCTTATCTCCTCTCTCTCTCTCTCTCTTCTCTCTCTCATATAATTAATATATATATATATATAGAAATATATATAAGAATAATAAATAAAATATATAATTATATATATATATATATATATATATATATAATATATATATATATATATAATATAATATTCCATCGACAATTACCACTCATAGTGTGCGTGCAACATCACCTAACAACAGCCATAATGAAGTGATGAACTTAGGAGAACACTCTCCATCCTTATCAACATCCGGAGTGTCAATTTGGAGGACCTCCTAGACTCATCACTAATTCCAGCGAAGCTCCACCCCACCCTCACCCGAGTCTCTTCTCCCGTCCTACTACTTTTGAAAGCAAAAGGAGGCATCTAGATAGTCTTTTCTTGATAATTTTGCAGTCACAAACAGCCACCCATTTTCCGAAGTAAGAAGTGCTCATTGATAACAGCTTAATTCCACCGCGGGGAAGCTTCTTCGTTGTCAACGACGGCGTGTCTCTCGAGGACGCCTCCGGAACCCTCTTCGTCCGATCCTCAGCTGTCCTCATAGGCCTATGAGCTCCAGGAGAGTCGTCGTCGCCGTCGTCTTCCTGCTTTGATTCCGTCGCTATCGTCCCTTTGTCCTCGACCATCATATTTTAGGTGAGCTTATGTCGGCATAGAATTATGCTCCTTGGGGGTCTCTTGTAAGCAAGGAGTCTTGCTTGTATTAGGCTAGGGTGGCCTTCTGCTAGCCGAGGTTTTGCCCGGTTGGGGTCTTGCTCGTAATAGGTTAAGGTGGCCCTCTACCCATAGCTACCAAATAGAATGAAGTCAAATGGATAGAAATTCTCCACCTGGCTTGCTGGGGGTGTAAGAAACTGTCACCGGGGTTATGAAGAAACTTGCATTTGCAATAAATTATGCTAACATTATCTGTTTTATCCTGCCGAATACAAACAAGTGTTAGAGATAAAAAATGCCCATAGTGGTATTTTATTCAACATATCATTAAACAAATAGCAATAGTAGGTCAGTCATTTCTAATCTCTCTCTCTCTCTCTCTCTCTATCTCTCTCCTCTCTCTCTCTCTCTCTCTCTCTCTCTCTTCAGCAGTGCTCTTCTCAAAATTTTTTTTTCCTGTTTTAGACATTGGTGTGACTTGATGTTAGGATCTGTCTGTCTGTCTACACGGTTTAAAAGTAAAACCAACTTACACAGCACCGAACAATATACTGCATACAGAAAAATCAACGTCATAATGATTTTCTTTAATTCTCAGAGCACAATCCTGTCTTCGTTACTGAATTTTGCCCCATTATCCCAAAACGAATTATGAAACTCCAGTAATTATCTGGGAAAATGTTTCTCGAACTTACAGTCTTGTTTATGCATGCAACTATTTATTTACGCATGCACATATTTATTCTTGTCTCGGCTCATCTTCATTTTGTTTTCGTTTCGAAAATTTTCGCATATTAAGTACAAGTTTCTTTCGTTTGAATGCAGTCACCTTCTGAATCACAATATAAATTGCACAAGCCTCACCTTACCTGGCGAGTCACCTGTCTTACCCGTCCTAAAACTTACCTGTGATTCCCGGAGGCATCAGGTCATCTTCTCAGGTAATTTTGATTCATTGTGTGTGTGTATTATTTTTTTTTAAATGAAGTCCGTGCGTTTAATTGAATGCTTTATTTGGCTGGTCGTATAGGTTCATGACGTAATATTTGTTTCTGCATATATATGAAATTACATAAACGTCAAAGCATTGCGCAGTTATATTACCATCGCCAGCAAAGAGCTTGTAAAATGATCGTTCGTCAAGACTGGAACGTGAAAAAATTGCGAATAAAAGCATAATTCCCTGGTTTAAAACGCAACTTTAAAATATTTTACTTTCTATATAATCATCAGTTCTTTTATGTTTTCCTTGCTATTAGTTTTCTGTCGCTTGCTTTTTTACCAACGCCAAAAAAAAAAAAAAAATTAGAATTTTATTTAAAATTTTGTAGAATAACTTTTATATATTTTCACTGGCTGTTAATTATTCGTATTATCTTCTCTTTCCCGTTATTTATCATTCCGTCGTTTCATGTTTTTTTTTTCTGGACTCCGCTTT
>NC_087207.1:54613620-54616120 GCF_015104395.2 Macrobrachium nipponense
GAGAGAGATGAGGGTCTCATTCAGGATGAAGCGATAAACCTGGATGACTGTCTGACAGAAGTTGGCAGAACATCAGCGAGAGAGAGAGAGAGAGAGAGAGAGAGAGAGAGAGAGAGAGAGAGAGAGAGAAGATTAAGAATGTGAATCTAACCACCTTGTTCAGTAGTGGTCTGAGAGAGAGAGAGAGAGAGAGAGAGAGAGAGAGAAGGATAAGAATGTAAACCTAACCACCTTGTTCGGTATTGGTCTGATTCTCTCTCTCTCTCTCTCTCTCTCCCCCCCCCCCCCCCCCCCCCCCCCACCCCCCCCCCCCCCCCCCCCCCCCCCCCCTCTTCTCTCTCTCTCTCTCTCTCTAGGCACACACACTCACACACATGCAGCCTCGAAATATGTATACATCTGAAAACCCATGCACGGAAAAATCAGTATCGATAACTATCACCTTGATTAGAAACACTTACAAGATCTCTCTCTCTCTCTCTCTCTCTCTCTCTCTCTCACACATACGACTCACACACGCAAATGGACACACGTCCAGCCACTCAAAACCATACAACTGGTCGCATAATCACGCACACGCAAACCAACACACGCAATTTAACTGACCTGCCATTTGGCCTTCACTTTTGAACAATTTAATGATACGATGTTCTCAGTTCTTTTTTTTCCCTTTGATTATACCGAGACTTATAATTTATATTCACAGATCACCTATATAGTAGTCTACATCGGCGTCTAATGGTTGGTAAAATGGTTCCCTCCAGGAACACTTTATTTTTACTGAATAGTTTAACCTTTATTGCAATTATTATCATTATAATTATTATCATTTTGAAGAGGTCACTGCAAATGGGGATCAGTGTCTGAAGGGATTACAAAATGAGGTGGGGCTCGCAATAACATGCGTGTATATATATTATATATTATATAATATAATATATATATATTATTATATATATATTATAATATATTATATTAATATATATTAATATATGACAAATTTATTTGATTATTTATCTATGTATATATATAATAATATTTTATAACAATCACTACTTATTAATATTTACATCATACATACTTACATATAATAATACATACATACTATATATATAGTATATATATATATATATATATATATATATATGTATATTTATATATATATATATCTATATATATATATATATATATATATATATATATTATATATTGTATATTGTGTGTGTGTGTGACTATAAGTACCATGTTACGAATCTCTCTCTCTCTCTCTCTCTCTCTCTCTCTCCTCTCTCTCTCTCTGTATCTTAAACGCATCTTTGTTAACGCCATAAGTTCAAACTAGCAAAGTGTAAAGAATAGAATAATACAAGATATATTTTCAAGATAGAAAAAAATATTTCCCAAATTAACATCATTACAGGCATTAAGAAAAGAAAGTGCAGCGTCTACGACATCTCATTTGTTTTCTCATCTGAGAGAGAGAGAGAGAGAGAGAGAGAGAGAGAGAGAGAGAGAGATTTCCTTCTTATACGAGGCAGCTTATGTTAAAATGCTCAGTCGTGTGTCGACCGCTACGAGGATTAGGTAGCTTGGCCCGAAGCTAGTAGAGCGAGATCCCATACGCCAGTATCTCTTTTCTTCAGTGTTATTTGTACAACGACTTTGCTTTTAGTCTCCGTACCCGTTTGGCCAAGTCTCTTAAATTCTCGTTCTTGCTCCACATGCGGTCATCTTATCCCTCGTAGGCTTGCTTTGCGAGCTGATGGCCTACGTTATAGGCTTGATTTCACGCCGTTTTCGACCTAATTTCGAATAACAATCACGACAGGCTCGAACAATGATAACTTCATATCGCAAAAAATAAAATAATTTCCTATCCAATCCTGGAAATCCCACTCGTTTCTCCAGCCATGACAGAAAAACGAGACTGATTGACTCGGTTCGTTCGCCAGCGAATCCTTCACTCGACGACGATATCTCGCGACCCTCCTTCCCATCATGAACGTGCCCTCGAGGAAGGCGAGTGTCCGTAACTGATAAGGCGGTTAAAAGTGAACAGACATCTGTTTTTTGTGGTTCCCCTCGGACCAGAGACAGGATTCTCGCGTCGAAAAAAAGAGTGAAGAGGAAATCCGCGGGAAAAATTACTTGGAATCCAGGATGGGTCGAATAAGAATCAGGTAAGTCGAGACTCGTTCAAGAGCCTTCGTTTGTAGATATGCTAAGTGAGAATCACCTTTTGTGGATTTTGTTGAGAATCTCCACCAATTCTAGGAGGTAGTTTGGAATCATCACTCCAGGACATTGAAGCGAATAATGATTTTCAAATAAGACAGTATAGATGAGAATCCCCTTCTGATTCTCGTTCCTCAGGTACATTGGTCCCTGTGGATGTGACTGAGACTCACCACCGACTCTAAGGTGTAGTTAGAATCATCACTCCAGGACAGAGGAGGACGTAATAACTCTCAAATAAGACTGACTTGGTGAGAATCTTTCT
>NC_087207.1:54621120-54666374 GCF_015104395.2 Macrobrachium nipponense
AGAAAATATTGTCAGCTGCGTATGTAAGTAGTTGGGAGTATAAGCGTATTATTAAGTACCTACTTGTAGCTGTTTTCTATGTGAGCTTAAGTGAGTGCAGGTATGCTTTAGGTACTATAAACTGGAGAAATCCATCTCTCTCTCTCTCTCTCTCTCTCTCTCTCTCTCTCTCTCTCTCTCTCTCTCTCTCTCTCTCTCTCTTTCAGATATTGCCGGAAAAAGCACAATAGAACCTTCTGGTTTTCCAATTCCCTTTGTTAGTTTTATTTTGTTTGTCTGTCTTTGCAATTCACTGCGTAACTAATAGTTCTCTTCGAGAGAAAAATTTTCTTCCAATTACTTTGAACATTTATTCCAAATACGAACAGTTTACTTTAAGAAATCGTCTCAAACAGAAACGTCAAAAATCAGTCATAATATAAAACAAAAAGTTAAAAGAAACCATTCTATTTCTAACGGCATG
The DNA here is from genome assembly GCF_015104395.2 of Macrobrachium nipponense. Classification (NCBI taxonomy): domain Eukaryota; kingdom Metazoa; phylum Arthropoda; class Malacostraca; order Decapoda; family Palaemonidae; genus Macrobrachium; species Macrobrachium nipponense. The sequence continues at coordinate 54,621,584 of NC_087207.1, forward strand.
TAAAAGTCGACCACCATTACAAGAGAAACAAAACTTTTCAGCAACTTGAAGCGAGCAAGAGTTTTTATGATATTTACGGCTGCAGGAAGTTGCCCTGCTCATGGGCAGCTGGGGCAGCAGGTTAACGAAATGCAGTCTGTGGTCATACCATATGGTTTTAAGGTCGAGACTATGAAGACCTAGGAAAAGGGCAGAAGAAAGAAGCCCGCGAGTTATATCGACCAACACCTTCAACAGCGCTGCATAAAGGTCTTCATAGCAGAAAGGTTCTGTCATTTTTACTCTATAGGTGCGGTTTTGTGTGTTTATAACGTTACTCTCACATACACAGGAATGTACATTGGAATGTTCACGTGAGTGTGTGTGCCATATGAAGTAAACGTGAAGTAAATATTAACACTTTAACTTGAAGTGTTAAAAACCAGTCCAAATAACATACGATGCTAACTGTTTAGCGAGCTAAACTTTTTGTTAATCGCTTTCATTTAGAAATAAATTCTGATATATATATATATATATATATATATATATATATATATATATATATATATATATATATATAATATGCAAGTATCAAGCCAAACACTTACAAGAGAGAGAGAGGCGAAGGAGGAGGAGAGAGGCCGAGAGAGAGAGAGGAGAGGGGCAGGAGGGAGGAGAGGAGGAGAGAGAGAGAGAGAGAGATAGAGGAGGAGAGAGAGAGAGAGAGAGAGAGACGCAAGCCGATCGATTGAGGTCTCTACAATTCAATACTGATGCACTTGCATTTTTTAAAACTCCAATTCTCACCTTGTATCAGTAATATACTTTTTATTTGTCAAAATCAGTCAATTGATCAACGTCAGTTCTATTAAAATAGCCCACTCAAAATAAGAGCGGTTTTACTTACATAAATTTGCAAATACTAATTACCACACGAGTGTCAATGATTGTGCTTCAGATGTTGAAACTTCCACAAACAACACATCCGCCAAAATAAATCTTGACCAACGGCTTTGCGTGTTTACTTGAATATAGTGGTCGTTGAAAATGTAAATAATTAACCAGAGGACTTCCTGGCGGTGAGAAAATGAGGTTCATAAATCGACATTCTCTGCCTTTCCTCATGCACGGTCGTTCAGGTGATGGCCATTTGTGATACATCTGTTGCATGTATACAGCACTGAGAGGGGGAAGGGGGGGGGCCCAACGGGTTAAAACTGGCTAATTCACTTGCAAGGTGGTGCTTGCTTACTCTTCTTTCTTCTCTTCTTTCTCCTCCTTCTTCTTGCATGCAGAAACCAATGGCGCCGGTAACCCAGTGTCTTTAAGCAGACTAGACCCGAGGGAATTATTATTGAACAGGTGGGGAAAATGAACATTCTTTTTTGTCAGTTTTTCAACAATAAGTCGTATCTTTAGTAAGGGTTATTTCAGCCGCATTCATCCTTTTCAGTGCTGACTGAAGGATGAGACCGTTGTGCAGAAATGTTCTTCACATGCTGCGTTCCTATGCCCACACAGAAGGCTCACCAGCAGAGCGACGCGAATGTCCGGCACTCGCACAGAACCATTATAAAAAAAGTCATGATTCAGTAGCAAAAACCCTCCACTGGATCCTGTGCAAGAAACACCATCTACCTTGCAGTAATAAGTGGTACGAGCACCTACCTGAAGGAGTGATAGAAAACGATCAGGGAAAGGTCCACTGGGACTATGATATCAGAACAGATAGGGTGATACGTGCAAAAAGGCCAAACGTGACGTTGATTGACGAAATCAAGAAGAAAGTATCACATGCGAAACATTCATGGAAAGGAAGAATCTGGTAATTTCTCCGCGTAGCAAGATCATTTGGAAAAAAAAACATACGGATGGGCCATGCGGTTGCAATGCACGCAACATGGCCTTTGTTTTTCAGTCTGCGTGGCTGACAGAGCGTTTGAAACTGGTCAACTTTTGCATACGTACATATACGTATACATGCATACATACATACATACACACACACACACACACACACACACACACACACACACATATATATATATTATATATATATATATAATATATATATATATATATATAATTTGTGTGTGTATATGTGCGTGTATATGTACGTGCGTTTACCCACACACTTAATTCTATGATTGGAGAAAGAAAACCTTCTTCTTTTAGAGTATCTATAATACGGCATAAATAGTTACCTCGGTGATTTTTTGTTACATAAGTAATAACCCAGTTTACAAATAATTTTACTGGTCCAAGAAAGCGGTTGCTGCTATCTGTATCAATTTGCTTTCTCGTAAAAATATTTCCTCTCTTACGTTAATTAACTTTAAGCGCATTGGTATTCTAATCTACCCAATAGTACTAACGACATATAGATATATATATAATATATATATATATATATATATATATATGTATATATGTATATATATATATATATATATATATATATATATTATAATATAAGAAACATCAATAGCTTTTTCTATGCATCCGGTATGTTCCGGGGCCAGTGGAATCTCAAATCTAGTAAAAACACCCAAAAGTAATTCCAGCGAAAGTCGTTGATTTCAATGAGGAACTTGTGGTTGGCAAAAAATGAGGCATGAAAAGGAAAACCAGAAACCCCTGCAATTGGTGGGTCAATCTCCTCCAGGATGGAAACCGAATATGGAATACATCTTGAACATAAATACATGTTTTGGTGGTTCGGCGTACTTTCGAGCCAAATAGAAACTTTGTGGGCGAGGGAGAAAAAGCTTAGAAGCTTTAAAAAGCTTGATTTTGCTCTTGACCGAGGGAGAAGAGCTCCGTCGCACCAGGTGGAAGTACAAAATGATGGTAATTTAGCCTAAAGTGATCGTTGTGCTTGTTGAAATTTTTATCAACTTCGTCATCGCCATTTAGTGTATCACAATCAGTCAGAGGTCATAGATAGAATTTCTTTACGAAGACACAAAAACAACTACAAAATTGCATTCTCTCTCTCTCTACTCTCTCTCTCGTCTCTCTCTAAGCTCTTTCCTCTCTCTCTCCACCACCACGATTCGCATGATCGATCACTGGGATGGGGATTTTTTTCCGAATCAACTTGAGGTTTAGGGGTTTAAAAGCAAAGGGGTTAAAGCTCTTTTTCTTTATCTATGGATCCCTGGGTTAGGCTGGGGTTGAAAAAAAAACCTTATGGATATGTAAGAAAAAAAAACAGGAAAAAGGAGTTTAGCCTAGAAATTTTTTCCAAAAACAAGAAAAATACAAATTTTTTTTTAGCAAACCAAGAAAAATTTTTAAATAACATTTTTTGGGGGGTTAAATTTTTCGGGTACTTCCAGAAAATGGGAAAAAAAAGTTATATTATAATATATATATTTAAAATTAGTAATTATAAATAAGTTTATAATATTACTCATTATAATATACTTATTAAATTATATATTATCTTTATTTTTTTTAATAACTTTTGTTGGGTTTTGTTTTAAAGAATCTTGCAAACCAAAAATACGACCTTCTTTTTTAAACAAAAAAGAAAATAATCTCCTTTTTAAATCGTTCCCCTCTCCTTTGGTTTTGCCTATTTTGAGGGAAAGGTGGAACCCGCAAAAACCCTGGCATGATGTTTTAAAGTCACTGAGAATGAAAATGAGCCCAAAATGGCTTCCTTATTGCCTGTCAACCGACTTTTTACATAACCGTAACAAACAGCCCAACGGATCTCGTGATTGAATGTTTTGAAAAAAAAAAAATTTTTTCGCTGTGGGGGTAAATCATATTAATTGTTATGGCTAATTACACATTTTTTTTTCATTGTTCTGGACTGTTCATTGGCCTAATATCATATTAATGACGTCAACAATAGCACCTCAGTTTTACGAATTTGAGAATGTTATGACAGAGCGTCTTCATTACACTGTTATTCACAGTTAAATGTTAACATCCAAAAAACATCTTTTAACTGCAAATATATATATATATAATATATACTTATAATGGCCAGTAAAAAGATTTTTTTCTGGATATATATAATATATATATTATATATATATGCAGTTTAAAGAATTTTTTTTGATATATAAATACTTTATAATATAAATATATATTATATATATTATATTTATATATAATAATATATATGCCAGTTAAAGATGGTTTGATGTTACATTTACTGGTGAATAACAGTGTAATGAAGACGCTCTGTCATAACATTCTCAAATTCGTAAACTGAGGTGCTATTGTTGACGTCATTAATATGATATTAGGCCAATGAACAGTCCAGAACAATGAAAATGTGTAATTAGCCATAACAATTAATATGATTTACCACAGCGAAATTCAACATTCAATCACGAGATCCGTTGGGCTGTTTGTTACGGTTATGTAAAAAGTCGGTTGACAGGCAATAAGGAAGCCATTTTGGGCTCATTTTCATTCTCAGTTACTAAAAACATCATGCCAGGGCTTGCGTTCACTCCAAGCAACAAAGAGAGACGATAAAGATATCTTTTTAAGAGGTCGTATTTTGGTTTGCAAGATTCTTAACGGAGAGTTGGGCGTGGAGCGGCTTGGTGGGGGGGTCTTTGGAAAAAAACCATGGTCTAGCATTAAAAAAAAAAAAAAAAAAAAAAAAAAAATTAACGGCTTTGAAATATTCTCCGGTGAGGCGAGATGTTGGGAGCATGAATTGCAAAGTTTCGCTTTAGAGATACTAAAATATTCTCAGTATTGTTTATGCCGTTACAAACATTAAATGCAAGATGATGGGGTTCATATAGGACTATGGCTTATTGTAGAACTAATCAATATTTATATATATATATATATATATATATATATATATATATATATATATATATATATATATATATGCTTTAATAATCTCTAAAGCCAAAGGCTAGCAAAACTTACTAAGCTTCACACTATATGAAACATATTTCTTTGACTTAAGCACTGTAATGAATTGCAGCTCTTGACTAAGTATCCAGAATTAGAATACTTAGCATTATATAACCATTAACCTGATGAGTTCAATGTATCCCTCGTCAAATATCTGACTTGAACAGCTGTTTGTACTCATGGTAAAAGTAACTCATTATCCCACTTGGTGGCACAAAAGATAAACGTCATATTCGACTCTTCAGAACAGAAATTTGAATCCCGTTGTGAAAGGAGATTTCATCTTAAGTCATTTCCCACAGGTTTTTCAAGGTTTTCAGAACGGGTAACACATCTGGTGAAAGCGCTAGGTTCACTTTTGTTAGGTTCGCTAATAACTATCGGCTCACAAGTCCACTCAGCTGTAAATGAGTACCTGTGTCGATTGGTGTTGAGAAAATGGGCGAGTGGGTCAAGCAACTACATCCAGAAGGTCATGTTTTAATTGCTAAATTTTCCATACATAACACTTCATTGGCACCCGATCTATATAAGGTCAGGTGGTCACCGTTATACCGAATTTTGTTTACGGTCTCAACGAGTACCACGTTGGCCTCGTAAAATATTCAGTTTCTCACCTGGGACTGTAGTTAAGGTTCTAGAACCGTAACAGTTGCAGAGGTTTACGTTTGTTGTAGCACAGTCTTCAAGCGAGAATGTTTTTCTTTTTCCTCTTTAACTGTCCCTTAAATGAGTTTCTGCGAATGATTGGTTACCATCGTCGTGTAACCATTCTTATGCAATTAAGTTACTGACATAAAGAATTGTTTGTCAAATGAAATGATGATGGAAAGATTGTTCATTCAATGCCGATATTGCCGATTTTTTTTTATTTTTTAGTTTTATGAATTATTGCAAAACGGGTTTATTAGTGAATAAAAAAAAATTCTTCGTAACATGAGATGATAAAAAAAACTTTGTGGAATTAGATACTGGCAAGAAGAATTATCAGCCTTGTGAGGCACTAACAAAAGTATCATTGCTCAATGGAGATGCTGATTAAAGATTCTTGTTGAAATAAGGTGTCAAAAGAATTTTTTGTCAAGTGCGACACAAAAATAATTTTTTTATATTTTTATTTAGGTACTGCCAATTGAATTCTTGGTCAGTTGAGACACTGGTAAAAAGAATACAAAGCATTTTAAATCACACCACACGAGAATAATGAATTGGTAGATACTGCCTGTTGAAATCTTTTATAATCTTGTTTTCCCCTAAAGGCTCATGGATTGGTACTTAATTCACCGTTTAAATCTCCTATCACTGTTTCTCACTGCTTCGGATCGATCTCCTATCGACAACTCTTTTTGGAAAAGAGTTTTTGAATTGTCAGTCGCTGGTAATTTAATTCATTCATCAGTTTCTTGGCATGCAAATTCGATTGTTTAAGCCTTTTTCTCTACTTTCTAATAATGGATTGGTACGTTGAATTCTGCCGGCGATTTCCTTACGTTAGATTGCCACTTACTACCGTGTTGAAATCGCCAATGACAGCTGCTCTTCCTACAGTTAGTAGATAGGTACTTATTGCTCTATTTAAATCTCCAGTTTCTTTTCCTGGCATAATGGATTGGTATTTTTACCCTTGATATTTTGAAATATCTAAGAAAATAGTACTTAACAGGAAGGACAAGGAATATAGGAAAACTTATCAAAAGAATCGAGGAATGGTGAGATGGAAATATGAAAGCCAAAATTAAAGATTTGGTTTTGATTTTATGAAATTTAGGTTGTCAAACCAAGCACTTGGTCATTTTCGACCACTCAACGCTTAAGACAATGAAAAGAGGGAGTTCGAGTGGTTGGACAGCGAGATAAATCGATCCAGAAAATTAAAGAGATGGAATATACAAGGATCTAAAGGCGGAACAGGAGAAAAGACCGCGGTTGCACTAAGAAGTAATAGTTAGGGAGGTTGTCCAGTAAGATTGAAGAAAGGAAGCTGGAATGGCGGTAAAATAAAAGAGAGACTTCTATGCAGAAACAAGCACCATGTAATTCGAAGAAATGGATAAATCCCGTCTGGTGTTTCGCTCGAATAAAACATGGTCTCTTGGAGAATTGCCATTCTTAAACAACTGTTGCAACTGCAAACAAGCATTTGATTCCCCGAAATTACTGTAAATCTTCATCCTTCTAGCCCTTCGTCTCTGTCCCTCAAGTGGTGTTGAAGACCTCATTATGAAAAAATAAAGCAACGTGCTTTTTTGTGGTTGTCGCCAATTTGTTTTGTGCAACGTAACTGTTACTACCATGCCGTTGAGAGCATTGGCAATGCAAATATATGAAAACACCTCGTGTAGCGGCTGGTGGTTGGAAGCTTATAGGCGGGCTGTTCTTTATTCTGAGAACACAATTGTTCAATTATGTATCACTTACTCACACACTAATATACATTTATCTATTCTTGTAGCTACTTTTTTTTTAACAAAAAAATCAAGCACACTTTATGTTTTATCATTCATTCTGCCTCTTACAAAAACTGACTTTGCTTCTTTTCTTAGTTATTATCGTGTTCTCTCAAATTTACTTATTTCATTAAAGCAACCCATATATAAAGCATCTAATGTAATTTCCTAATATTGGATTATTGTAATTAAAGTTAAAATGAACGAGATTCAATAAAATACAGACCTTTATGCCTTTTTTTTTTTTATTAATTCTTAATAGTACCAAATGTATTTGCTCTTCCGATTGTTAAGTGACATTATTCTGAATAATAATAATAATAATAATAATAATAATAATAATAATAATAATAATAATAATAATAATATAATAATAATAATAATATAGTGCATGGGAAGAATGGACTAATAAAAGTAGACGAAGACCCAGAAATATACAGAGACAGGAGAATGACAGACAGAACAGAGGACTGGCACAACAAACCAATGCACGGACAATACATGAGACAGACTAAAGAACTAGCCAGCGATGACACATGGCAATGGCTACAGAGGGGAGAGCTAAAGAAGGAAACTGAAGAAATGATAACAGCGGCACAAGATCAGGCCCTAAAGAACCAGATATGTTCAAAGAACGATAGACGGAAATAACATCTCTCCCATATGTTAGGAAGTGCAATACGAAAAATGAAAACCATAAACACATAGCAAGCGAATGCGGCACTTGCACAGAACCAGTACAAAAAGAGGCATGATTCAGTGGCAAAAGCCCTCCACTGGAGCCTGTGAAAGAAACATCAGCTACCTTGCAGTAATAAGTGGTACGAGCACCAACCTGAGGGAGTGATAGAAAACGATCTGGCAAAGACCCTCTGGGACTATGGTATCAGAACGGATAGGGTGATACGTGCAAACAGACCAAACGTGACGTTGATTGACAAAGTCAAGAAGAAAGTATCACTCATTGATGTCGCAATACCATGGGACACCAGAGTTGGAAGAGAAAGAGAGGGAAAAAATGGATAAGTATCAAGATCTGAAAAATAGAAAGAAATAAGAAGGATATGGGAGATGCCCAGTGGAAATCGTACCCATAATCATAGGAGCAACTAGGCACGATCCCTAAGGAGTCGCCCTGAAAAGGAATCTAGAAAAAAAACCTAGAGGCTGAAAGTAGCTCCGGGCCTCATGCAGACAGAGTGTGATCCTAGAAACGTCACACGATAAGTAAGAAAAGTGGATGGACAATCCTAAGGAGGGCAGGATGCAATCCGGAACCCCACACTATAAATACCACCCAGTCGAATTGGAGGACTGTGATTAGGAGCAGTTCAAAAGAAAAAAAAATAATACATGGGAACACAGAGTTGAAGAGAAAGAGAGGGGAAAAATGGATAAGTATCAAGATCTGAAAATAGAAATAAGAAGGATATGGGATATGCCAGTGGAAATTGTACCCATAATCATAGGAGCACTAGGCACGATCCCAAGATCGCTGAAAAGGAGTCTAGAAAAACTTGAGGCTGAAGTAGCTCCAGGACTCATGCAGAAGAGTGTGATCCTAGAAGCGGCGCACATAGTTAGAAAAGTGATGGACTCCTAAGGAGGCAGGATGCAACCCGGAACCCCACACTTTAAATACCACCCAGTCGAATTGGAAGACTGTGATAGAGCAAAAAAAAAAAAAAAAAAAAAAAAAAAATAAAATAATAATAATTTCATTACTATGGCGGGCTTTGACATTATCAGCGTTATAAAGCTGTTCAAAATCCGTAGAATCATAGATTAAATAACACAGAACATTACAGTAGAATGATACAGTACGTGATACAGTACATTACTGAATATCGAATAGTACTCTATAAGAGAAATTACTAGCATTGAAACCTCACAGGTTTAATAATCCACTTGCGCCCAAAAAATATTTTGTTATTCTTTCTTCGTTTTCTCATGCATGACATCCATGTTTTAATTTAAAACTTTCTCATGTAACTCAACACGCGCCCACAAACATCCAGCAGTGAAGGCAATTAACTCTTTATCAAAAACTGACAAAGTGTTTAGAATTCTAACACAAAAACACAAAATAATAATGCAGTTGAAGAGGCACATCTTCAATAAACACTAGCCTCATCTTTCATTCTCCCCCTGACACGCATTGTTCAATCTGCGCAGGACGACAGCGGTTTGCCTTTGAAGGGAAAGACGCGACAGCTGTGAGAACGCTGTAATTAGATACAAGTCTAAGAGAGAGAGAGAGAGAGAGAGAGAGAGAGAGAGAGACAGGGTCTCTTTGAAAGGTGCACGCGAGGGGGATTATTTTTTTTTTTTTTTATCTTCTTAGTTTGTCGCCCCTGGCCAGGTTTCCTTCACGACTCGACCACCTTTTGTGTTCCTGCAACGGTGGTAAATTCCTTTCATTCATGCTTATTCATCTGGACCCTTCCTTTAACTCTTGGTTTTCGGTACTTCTAATCACTGCCATTGACGTGCATCGTCCCATACCTCGATCATCTGTAATAATCTTGTAAGTCTTGCTAATTAACCTCTAAACATCTGCTTAGGTCACAGAGAACGGTACCAGTAATGTTAACAAGTCTAAAATTCCATGTTTTGTTTGAATTCGATTAGATTTTTCACTTATTTCCTTTTCTGTGTTTACAGATATAAGACATGCATGTTTGTACGGAATTTGATTAAATAATTTATAGTTTATCTACGGCGATGCATGTTTGTATGGAAATTGATCAAATCATCTGTTCCTGTGAGCGTAAACAGTTGTATTTTCTGAGTCCCGTTATCTGCATTTCCTTTGTTTTTTATTTCTTCTTCCGAAAAAACAGGATGTGGTTATTTCTTAAAGAAAACATATGGCATATAGCATTTTTTTTTTAACTTATGTAGGGACCCCATCCTTCCGCTCATTAAGTACCTCAAGGTCACTACTCAACCACAGGTATAGGCAAGGAAACAAAAAGACACACTCAATCAGAAAGGTTCACACCGCGCTTTACGGGGCTGTCTTCTTGTTAATGGGTTAGAGCTATTGTTAGGTACGGTTATCTCAACCATGAGTTAGGTGCAGTCTGTTTGTTTGTCAGTGCTTTGTTTTTCAGAAATTTGTTCAAAATCTTTGTGCCTTGTGACCTTAGAGATTTTAGCATTTTGTCTTCACTAAACTAATAGCTTAAAGTTATTTTTTCTACAATACATTTGCGGATATCTAGTGATTTTTAAAAATCACTAGATATCCGCACATGTAAAAATATGTAAAAATATGCGTGCTCAGTAATGAATAATTAATAAATAGAAATGACTATCTCTGTTTCCATCTATTTGAAGCTTCTCTAAGTTTCACGCTGCTCATCGACAATTCATGAAGCGTATCTACTTTTACGTAGATAGTCTGTGCTTAGGTGTGCTTATCTAAACCTCACGAAACTTATTTACGCTTCACAAAATTTGTTTACGCAGCACTAAACTATCGACGCTTCATGAAACGTACCCAAGATTTGTGAAGCTTATGCCCCTTCCCAAAAGCTTTTGTGCGCTTCAAGGAGCTTTTGGTAAAACAGTTTTTAAGGTAGAAATGCTGAAAATTAGATTATGAAATTAATTCAAAGAGGCGTAATATCCAGAGTTATATGGGATGGGAACTGTTCGTCCTTTCTTTAGCATAGTGTCGGATATACATTTAATTTTTTTTTGAGTTATGTGCATCAACGGTGATTTTATCCATTGACTTCCTATTTCAGCAAAGTTTCAAACCTTTCTCTCTCACCATCCGGGATGTATGGTGAGAGAGACTCACTTGATACTTACCTGAAACAGGAAGTCAGTGGATAATGATCCCGTCGATGCAATTAGCTCAAAAACTGGAAAACATGCAAATTCGATACTTTGCCACGAGGAGAATGAATTATGAACGGTTTACCAAAGTCAAGAGCTAATACTAGAGATATTAACCATATTTTAATTGTTTACTAATTCCAAATGGCCAGTAGGGACAATATATGAAATTGGGTTTTATCTTTGATCATAAGCGTAACCTAATTTTAGCTATTGGGTTTTTATTTGTTGTGTAAAATACACTAGAAATATCCTAAAAATGTTTCGTGACCATCGTTTCATTTCTTTGCAGACTTTGGTACTGGTTACTGGCTGTGGCTGCAACGACCGTTTTTGGCAAATCTGTAGCCGCCAGAGAGTCCCGCAAAGAACCAGACCTAGCCACTTCCTCCCTGGGAGGCAACCTTCTCGGGGAACCGACGTCCTCACCCCTTGGTGGTGGTAGTCAGGGAAACCAGCGAGAGAAAGGAGACGTCTCAAAGACTGCTGGTATCGATATCGACTACGACTACTTCATGTTCGGAGTCCAGAAAGCCGTCTCTGATGAGGAGAAAAAGCAGAGGGACCAGAAAGTCGATGCCCCTCAGACGAGAGGCAAGAAGAATCCTGCGGAGGATCTCCCTGGGCATTCTGAGGCCTCTAAGGACCACGAATACTCATACTACAGTTATGATGATGATGGCGCCTCTCACGTTGAGTACGAAACACGCAGAGGGGGCCATCGGTCACGACCCCTTTTCGGTTTTCTATGATTCGCTTTTTCCCGTCATGGACGAAATGGAAGACGGCCCCACCCGGGAATGACCAGGATAAGACCGTGTTCCCGAAAGCGTCCACGGAATCCCCTCAACAACAGGGGCAGTTCGTGTCGACACCGCCGGCACCTCCATCATCCCATAAAATGCCGTCGGCCTCACTGAAACCCATCCAGGGAACACGACCTAAGCACCCTCCCCCTCCCCCTCCCCCTCCTCATTATCGCCGTAATAATTCAGCCCCCTATCGACACAACGAGAGGGTCCCTCGTCCTAGACCAGCCGCTCTCAAACCAGTGCCATTCACGAAGACCCCCAACATCACGAAACCCATGGACTTGTCCCACCTGAAAGTGCTTTTGCCCAAGATCCTCGAGAAGTTCGGCCTACCGAAATCCTTCGGCGAGAAGCTCTTCCAGAACGAAGCCGCTCTGCAGGACACGATCCTCCAGATCATGAAGGACAAGGCCTTCCGCAATGCCCTGGGCATGATCCCGAAGATGGACCTGCTGAACGCGGACATGACCAGCCTACTGAGTACCCTGAGTTCCCTCGACCCGACGATCATCATGAACCTCTTGAAGAATGCTGACTTGTCGAAGGTCACTTCTCTCATGTCTAGCCTGGGCATAGACACTTCGTATATCAGCGGAGTTTTTAACAGGGCTGGGGCAGCGGCGGAGTATTCCACCAAGGTAAAACCCTTATTTCTTTTAATTCGTTCATAGTGAATAACATGAAATATATTCAATCAAATACTGAATATTTTACCAAGGTAAAACGCTTATTTTCTAAAATCCGTTCTTAGAGAACAACATGAAATTACTCAATTAAATACTGAATATATTACGAAGGTAAAAACACCTATTTTTGTTTTAATTCGTTCTTAGAGAATAACAGGAAATATATTCAATTAAATACTGAGTATATTACCAAGGTAAAAACCTTATTTTTTAAAAATTCGTTCTTAGAGAATAACATGAAACATTCAATTAAATACTGAATATATTACCAAGGTAAAACCATTTTTTTTTTAATTCGTCCTTAGAGAATAACATGAAATATATTCAATTAAATACTGAAGATATCCGACATATTCAATATAATATATCCTATTACACTTACAAGTGAGCGATGAAGTCCTGCAAATCAAAAGAAGATGCAACTTGGTAAAGATTTCCCCGAGGAGTAAACCTTAGACTACCATATCGTCAGATCTTCAGGCGCATGTGCTTCTCTTGCATTTTTTGTTTCAAAAGCGGAATAAAAATATCTCAGAGTTTTCAGAGAATCTTTGTTGTGCAATTTGGGGTTTCTTTCATGGAGTACTGTCGGGTTTCTTTCATGGAGAACTGTCATCACAGCGATGTGACTTGTTTTAAGTCAAGCTAACGGTTCTAAACCTAAAATGTCACATCTTTGGGGTAAAAAGGAACTAAAATGTTTTACAAAGAATCAGCTCTTGGAAGAGGGCTGTCCTTATATACGTTTGTTCAACACACCCACCAAAAAGCTAATTACGAAACGAAGCTTAGCATGATAACATGAAATCAAATTCTTATGAAAAGTTTTATCGCTCAAAATATAATTAGCAACAAATCACAAAATATCAAAATATTTAAAGTTACACGTACGTGTACACACACACAAAACACATACACACACACATATATATATTATGCATATAAACATTTTGTTAGGTTGCGTATCAGATCAGGAAACATCAAACACAGAACTGCACCTAATTATCCTAGCAGGAAAGTATCCAAACCTCAAACAGGCATCTCCTCTTTTATGTTCCACACAGGACGGTGGTGACGACGACAGCAAACTGATCTACATCCCTATCCTGGACACGGGCTCCGTGAACAACGTCCAGGTCCTCGGCTTCATCGTCATCCTGTTTTTCCTCCTCACGACGGCGTACGCCTACTTGGAGTACGGCGCTTTTGCTACGGCCAGAAAAGAGAGGTAAGCCACCCCCCGAGAAATTCCCCTTCCCGTTTTTTGTTTGAAGGTGATAGGTTGGGTAGGCGAGTTTTGCCGTTCAGATGCCCTCAGGAACTGATTTATAGTTTATTTTTGTTTGTTTGTTTATTTAATGAAGGGGCCAATTCAAAAGGAAAAACACCGCAGTTAACAATACAGGAAATACGGAGGCAAGTAAGAATTCGAAATGGTAAGATGGCAGAGGGAGACAAACTTAAACTGAGCCACAGAATAATGGATTTGAAGAGATTTCTCGACGGGAATTACGATCCTGAATAAATTGAGAAACCGTTCTGATGCAGAACTCCTGCCCAAGTGATGACGTCTACTAAGTCATTGGTAGTTTACATTGACCTTATACCAGCTCAGCTATGGCTCTGTTAAGAAGCCTGTAACTTTAAATCGCATTTGGAATCAGTTCACGAAGCCAAGAACTGTCTATGGATGGCTTCCAGCATTTCAACTGCTGACTTGTGAGACACCAACCCAACACTCCCCAAAACTCAACCCTAGATAATATGTTTGGAATCACTGGAGAACCTGGTTGAAATAATCATCATATCAACAGATTTCTCTCTCTCTCTCTCTCTCTGTCTCTCTCTCTCTCTCCTCTCTCTCTCCAGAATCAGCAGTTTATACGGACGACTAACCGAAATCTGGAGACCACCTTGATGAGCTATGAAAGATCAAAGTCTGAAAACCATTACATTTTACGATGGTAGCTTTTCCGTTAGCGAGTTACTCGCGGGATTTAATGGATCTTTTTTATTCGTTATGCAGCTATAAATGCCCTATTACATGTAGTCCAGCTGGACCCATTTTTTTTCCCGAAATTAGATACACATCTGCGGTCCTGGATGACGCCCACAGGAATTAATGGGCTAATCATAGCAAGCTTTCGTTTTATGTACTAATGTGGCTACTGAGACGCAGATGGAAACCTTCTTCTTGTTCTTCTTCTTCTTCTTGTTCTTGTTCTTCTTGTTCTTCTTCTTCTTCTTCTTCTTCTTCTTCTGATTATTATTATTATTATTATTATTATTATTATTATTATTATTATTATTATTATTATTATTATTATTATTATTATTATTATTTTACGGATAAGTCCCTTTACTTGAGTGTAAATCTTGATATATTACTAAGGAGGCTACTGAACGCAGATGGAAACTTATTATTATTATTATTATTATTATTATTATTATTATTATTATTATATTATTATAGTATTATTATTATTATTATTTACGGATAAATCCCTTTACTTGAGCGTAGGGGAAACCGGGGCTAGTTGGCTACAAGGGTAGTTGGCACACTCAAAATAACTTTAAAGTTTACCAATAGATGACTCTAATACATATACTGTGTAATTGCCACGCGGTTCCTCAATTACCAGCAAAATTCTATAGAGATAGAACGTAGGAGCTCAAATTTATGAGACAAATTTTGATTTTGATGGTAGTAAGTAAATATTTTTATCTTTCTGTTATTTGCTATAACATCTATACATTCATAAAAGATTATTTTTAAATTATAGCATAGGTTTCCTTATGATTTAAAGATTCTGTACCATTAAAACACACAATTCAAGGCTTCTTGGCGTGGATCACATGGTAGGGATGGGGCAAGTTGGCACACGTTATTTGATAACAATAGTAAGCCTATTTATTTATATAATTTACGTTTTATTTCTGGATTTTTTGGAACGATAATGAGATTAGTGTCCTATCATTTCCTCCACATTGCTCTCACAAGTTGTAGCCCCTGGATTTTAGTGTTGATAGACCTCTGAATGTGTTAACAGGGCACGCAATTCGTGGATGACTGGTAATCCAGGATCAAGTATGCCCATCTGTGATATTCCTGGTAAAGTTTCCTCGGCTTTACCTCTAGCTGTCATTTATTCTGATGTTTACAATGGGTTTAGGATTGATGGAATTTCATCTCTGAATACAGACTATTTCAAGATTTTGATTTTAAGGGTGGTTATGTAACAGATTGAGAGATGTCCGAAAAGTCACATGGGCTTCAGATCAGTCATCAGCGTGATACAGTTTAAGAACTGTTCCTGTTGATTCAGAAGAAAGCTCAGCTGAAGAGAACCTGTGTTTGGTAAGCCAGGAGAAGTGTGGGTCCAGTGCAGGGCATATAACATGTGATAGCATGAAGACTACTGATGAAGATTTATTTTACACCTGCCACAATTACAATTAGATGATGATCTGAAGTATTTTTGCTATTTGATTTAAATGCAATGTAGTAATTTTCATTTAATTATCAATGTGGTAAGAATTTTTCAAAAATGTTTGTTTTATATTCGCAATAACCAAAATTGTAAAAAGTGTGGCAACTAGTCCCGTCTCCCCTAAATCTGGACATATTGCTAAGGACTTGCACCCTAGAAAAGGAATTAATGGGCTATTCATTGCAAGCTTTCGTTTTATGTACTAACGTGGCTACAGAGACGCAGATGGAAACTTTCTTATTATTATTCATTATATTTTATTTATTATTATTATTATTAAATTATTTATATATTATTATTATTATTATTATTATTTTATATTGGCTAGGACTTGCATCCTAGAAAAGTTTTTTTTATATATATTTCATACTTTTTTTTATTACCGCCATCTTCAACAGCAAACATGATCTGAATTAACTGGCATAAACTGCTGCATCTCTCCCATCATGTTCACCACCGGAACGCTATGAATGTCAGGTATAAGCCTGAATCACGTCAGGCAGGTGAGCGACAATGATGAGGCCTCGATTACTTTGCTGTTAAGTGAAACCGAGTAATCATGTAACTCATTGTTTATTTCTCGTTGTTACGTTATTCCTCATTATGTACTTATGGCGATTTGGTATGAATGTGGAATCGCGCAAATAATGATATGATGATAAACAGAAGAATAAGGAGCCATTTTATTTTTTTTGTGGATCTGAACTGACCAGTGAGTGAGACAACAAGGGGGTCGTTGGATTTCGGAAAGTCCTACGTACATAAGATTTATCATGGAGAGAGAGAGAGAGAGAGAGAGAGAGAGAGAGAGAGAGAGAGAGAGAGATAATATACCTGATACATATCTCTGGGTGCGAGCATTATTTCGACGAGGGTGTTGATCACTCACGTATTCTATTACATCTCTCTCTCTCTCTCTCTCTCTCTCTCTCTCTCTCTCTCTCTCTCTCTCCGACAATAGCTGCGGACCAACAACAGTAGACAAAAAAAAAAAATGTACCCAAAATACCGCTTAGTTCACCATAGGAGAGAGAGAGAGAGAGAGAGAGAGAGAGAGCCCTAGGAAGAATATTATAGATTACTCTTCGCTGTTGGTCTGCCAACAAAATAGAAAGAAAGCAAAACCTTTCTTGATGTGGCTAGCAACCTCACTCGAACAAACTTTTTTAGAAGTCGGAAGGTGAGTTTTTTAATTGGAAATTTTATAAGCATACATAAATAATAATTATTATTTTTTTCATTATTATTATTATTATTATTATTATTATTATTATTATTATTATTATTATGAATTCAGTCTCCTATTGTCCAAAATTTGTCATAGTAATTTAAACAATAATAATAATAATAATAATAATAATAATAATAATAATAATAATAATAATAATAATAATAGAGGTACTATTATTATTATTATTATTATTATTATTATTTTTTTTTTTTTTCTAGCTCTATCACAGTCCTCCAATTCGACTGGGTGGTATTTATAGTGTGGGGTTCCGGGTTGCATCCTGCCTCCTTAGGAGTCCATCACTCTTCGTACTATGTGTGCCGTTTCTAGGATCACACTCTTCTGCATGAGTCCTGGAGCTACTTCAGACTCTAGTTTTTTCTAGATTCCTTTTCAGGGATCTTGGGATCGTGCCTAGTGCTCCTATAGATTATGGGTACGATTTCCACTGGCATCCCATATCCTTCTTATTTCTATTTTTCAGATCTTGATACTTATCCAATTTTTCCCTCTCTTTCTCTCACTCTGGTGTCCCATGGTATTGCGACATCAATGAGTGATACTTTCTTCTTGACCTTGTCAATCAACGTCACGTCTGGTCTGTTTGCACGTATCACCCTATCTGTTCTGATACCATAGTCCCAGAGATCTTTGCCTGATCGTTTTCTATCACTCCTTCAGGTTGGTGCTCGTACCACTTATTACTGCAAGGTAGCTGATGTTTCTTGCACAGGCTCCAGTGGAGGGCTTTTGCTACTGAATCATGCCTCTTTTTGTACTGGTTCTGTGCAAGTGCCGGGCATTCACTTGCTATGTGTTTATGGTTTCACTTTTCGTATTGCACTTCCTACATATGGGAGAGATGTTTTATTTCCATCTATCGTACTTTGAACATATCTGGTTCTTAGGGCCTGATCTTGTGCCGCTGTTATCATTCCTTCAGTTTCCTTCTTTAGCTCTCCCCTCTGTAGCCATTGCCATGTGTCATCGCGGCTAGTTCTTTAGTCTGTCTCACTGGATTGTTGTCCGTGCATTGGTTTGTTGTGCCAGTCCTCTGTTCTTTCTGTCTTCTCCTGTCTCTGTATATTTTCTGGGTCTTCGTCTGCTTTTATTAGTCCTTCTTCCCATGCACTCTTTAGCCACTCGTCTTCACTGGTTTTCAGATATTGCCCCAGTGCTCTGTTTTCGATGTTGACGCAGTCCTCTATACTTAGTAGTCCTCTCCCTCCTTCCTTTCGTGTTATGTAGGAGGGTCTGTCCGTATTTGCTCTTGGGTGTAGTGCTTTGTGTATAGTTCATATGTTTCCTGGTTTTTCTGATCTATGCTGCGGAGTTCTGCCTTCGTCCATTCCACTATTCTCCCTGCGCTGTATCTGATTCTGGCACTGCCCTGCCCATAGTTTTTTATGGCTTTTTACATATTTCCGGCGTTGAGTTTTGACTTGAGTATCGCCTTGAGTCTCTGCATATATTCTTTCCTGATCGTGTCCTTCATCTCTTGGTGTTTTATATCTCCTCCTTCCATTATTCCCAGGTATTTGTATCCTGTCTCATCTATGTGTTTGATGTTGCTCCATCATGGTAGCTTTATCCCTTCAGTTCTTGTTACTTTGCCTTTTTGTATGTTGACTAAGGCGCATTTTTCTATTCCAAACTCCATCCTGATGTCCCCAGATACAATCCTTACAGTCTGGATTAGGGTATCTATTTCCTTGATGCTCTTACCATACAGCTTGATGTCGTCCATGAACATCAGATGGTTGATTCTGTTGCCTCTTTTCTTGAGTTGGTACCCGGCATCCATCTTCTGTAGTACTTTTGTCATGGGAATCATGGCTACTACGAAGAGTAGTGGGGACAGTGAGTCGCCCTGGAAGATCCCTCTCCTGATATTAACCTCTGCTAGTCTTATTCCAGAGCTTGTAAGTATGTATTCCAGTTGCGCATTGTATTTTTGAGGAAGCTGATGGTATTTTCCTCTGCCCCATATATTTTTCAGGCATTCTATTAGCATGTGTGGTGGTATCATGTCGAAGGCTTTCTTATAGTCTATCCATGCCATGCTTAGGTTGGTTTTCCTTCTCCTACTGTTCTTCATTACCATTTTGTCTATCAGGAGCTGGTCTTTTGTGCCCCTTCACTTCCTTCTGCAGCCTTTCTGTTGGTGGGGGATGGTGTTTGTCTCCTCTAGGTAGTTGTATAGCCTTTCACTGATGATACCTGTTAGTAACTTCCACATTATTGGTAGGCAGGTGATAGGCCTGTAGTTACTGGCTATATTTCCCTTACTCTTGTCTTTTGTACTAAGGATGTTCTTCCTGTGGTCATCCATTTGGGTGCATGGTGATTTGAGATACAATGCTGGAGTTGTTCTGCTATTCGTGGGTGTAGGGCCTTGAATGTTTTGAGCCAGTATCCATGGACTTCATCGGGACCTGGGGCTTTCCAGTTTGGCATTTTCTTTAGTTGGTTGTCTGACTGTGTCTGTCGTGATGTCTGTGAATCTTTGTTTTATTCTCTCTGTTTCTTCTTCCTTGACTTCCTGGAGCCATGTTGCATGTTTGTTGTGTTGATACGGATTGCTCCTATGTTTTCCCAGAGTCTCTTACTTGGTTCGGCTTCGGGAATTTCTGGGTGGTTGTCGTTCCCCTCTTAGTTGGCTGTATAGTCTTTTCTGGTTGTTCCGAATAGTTTGTTTCTGTTTGGTATCCCTTATTCCTGTTCGTGTACCGTTGGATCTTATGTGCTTTGGCCTTAAGCCTCTGTTTTACATCTTCTATTGGTGTTGAATTTAACCCTCTCTTGTACTTTGTATTTCTCGTTGAGTTCCTCCCTTGTTTTCTTGCTTCTTAGCCTTTTTTCTGCCATCTCTTTCAGTTTACTCAAGTCAGATCTCATCACCATGATTTTTGCTTTTCCAGGCGCCGTTTTCCAAGGAGGTTGCTGTTTTGGTTGGCTGTTTGGGTTGGGTTGTGCTGTGGTGGTGTTGGTGTTCGAATTCCCATCAGTTCTGCTACTAATCTTGCTCCTGCATATGTCAAGTTATTTGTTTCTGTGATACTGGTGGTCTGTATTATGCCCAGTATTTCATTGACCTCACTTGTTTTCTCCCTTAATTATTATTATTATTATTATTATTATTATTATTATTATTATTATTATTATTATTATGAATTCAGTCTTCTGTTGTCCAAAATTTGTCATCGTAATTCAAACAACAACAACAGCAACAACAACAACAACAACAACAATAATAATAATAATAATAATAATAATAATAATAATAATAATAATAATAATAATATAATATAATAATTATAATAATAATAATAATTGGAAATTCAGTCCCCTAATAAGCAAATATTGCCATCTCGCATGACAGCACAGAGCTACCAAAACTGATGGAGATATGGCTTGGTAAGTCCATCACGCAAAGCGTTTTCAAAAATCAACAGATGTAATTCTTGAATTACTACTGTCCAAAATCAAAAATGGTGCTTTGAAGGAGAGCAGATGAGTAGGTTATAAGTATGGTATATATATATATATATATATATATATATATATATATATATATACTATACATATGTATATATATATATACATATGTATATATATACATATATATATACCTACATATATATATATTAATAATAATATATATATATTAACATATATTATAATAGGTATTACATTAAGATATATATATAATATATATATATATGAATATATATACATACATATATATACATATATACAATATTCTATATAATTTATTATATATTAGATATTATAATAGATGTATACATATATATTATACATATTAACAGATATATACAAAGTATACATATATATATGGTATATATATATAATGAATATATATACAAGACCATATATATACCTATTATGTATTATATATGATATATATACATATTATATCAAGATTGTATACATAGGATAGATATATATATAGATATATATACATATTTATATAGAAACATATTATTATATATTATATAGATTATTATATTTATATATAGATATAGAATAAGATATAGATAGATAGATAAGAAATTATATATATCTATATATATATACATAATGCCATGAATAAACAATCAAATACATATAACACATATATACACATTATATATATATATATATATATATATATATATATATATATATATATATAATAATAAACTGGCACATAACAAGCTCTTCTTGTCTCCTTCAAGCACCAGATTTTGAGACAACAATAATTTAAAAGAGACTTGACTAAATTGTTGATTTTTGAAAACGTTTTGCGTGATGGACTTACCGAGCCATATCTCCATCAGTTTTGGTAGCTGAGCGCTGTCATGCGAGATGGTAATATTTGCTTATTAGGGGTCTGAATTTCCTATTATTATTATTATTATTATTATTATTATATTATTATTATTATTATTATTATTATTATTATTATTATTATTAACTGTAAGCGAATGAAAATTTTTCCAAATTAGGACAGATAATTCATAACTATCATCATTATTATCATTATTAATTTTATAATCAACAACGCGACGACAAGTTTTGGAAATTAGGAGACTGAATTCCATAGCTATTATTATTATTTATTATTATTATTATTATTATTATTATTATTATTATTATATTATTATTATTATTATTATTATTATTACTGAAAATGAGTGAATTATCTTCACTAAATTGTCATTTATTAAAAATCCACAGAGATTCCAATATCTCCATATTTCAGTCAAAGGTGACAAACATACCTTTGAATAAATACCTGTACAGTGTTCCTCATCAGTATTTATAACGAAGATCCTTGGCTTTGGATACTGTGTAAGGTTTAGAAAGTTCCTGGTTGTAACCTCTGACAAAAATACGAGACAATGGAACTATTGTGAGAGCTTAATGCACAGAAATGATGTATTATTATATGAAACAGACTTATTCTTATGGAATTAGTTTAACAAAGTTCAAGGGCCACTAATTGGCGAAAAACACATTCATAGAATAGACTGTTTCTATAGGAAATAGCGTGAGAAAAACAAGTAAAACAAGGAATAGAATATACAAATAAAGATAAATCAACAAAGGTTAAGTATATATAAACCGAAAACAGAAATAATAATAAAAAAAAGAAAGGTTCATAAATTCCAGAGATGCTCTGATACTATTGTATAGTATTAGAGCCTCTATTAAGTTTATTCGCCAGACGACCAAACCCCGCCAGGAAAACCATTCTATCATCTAAGAATAGAATAAAGAGCCCGGAGAGGATTATGCAAATAGTTGTTGCAATCAGTATCAGAACCTCGGAAAAGAACCCTCACTTTCTTTACCTCTATTTTTGATATGCAATATTCATATGATGATCTTACCTTTTTCATTTATTTAAGGAAGTTGTTGGTTGTGACTGGGGAGGGTGGGTGGGTGGATGGGTGAGGGGAGTTCTGGTTTAGGTGGAAATAAACGAGGTTTTGATAACTGTTTACGTCATTATTAGCCATTTTTCGACAATTAAGCAACATCATTAACTCACCTGACAGCCATGTCAATCTGGACAGATTTCAAGACAAAGAGAGAGAGAGAGAGAGAGAGAGAGAGAGAGAGAGAGAGAGAGAGAGAGAGAGAGAGAGGTGTTTCTGATTGGCGGATGAATTTTGTAAGTGGAAAATAAGTACAAAATATCTTGATATACTAGTGTATATTGTAATGTTGTGACTAACAACCACCAATATCTTAGAAGTATAATTTTCTCTAACTATCGAGATGGTAAATCAGATGATTTAATTACTCATTCATAAATAAAAAAAACAAATATCCACCAATTGCCATTAGCTTCAGTGATATCAGCTGTCAATATTTACCGTCAGTTCCTAATTATACAGCACTGATAACTAGGCGCAAAAAGAACAGAGAAGCATAAAGCTCGACGTTCTTCGTACCTTATAAGTTTCACCAATTTTCTTAAATGAGATATCTAATTTGTCCAGTAACTTCCAGAGCATAGAGTATTTATCAGACATGTAGCTTAGTGTCTATTTTTCTTTAATTTTCGTCGAGATTTTAGAAAAACAAATATATTAACGTTTGCATGAGAATGAAGAGTATGAATGGTAATTTACTTTGAGGGGATCTTAATCCGATTATATAAATGTGTATGTATACTGCATAGATAAATTCGCATATAGTATATATATATACATATATATAACTTGCAAGATTTTCGCTCCTGGTGAGCTTAAGTTTAAATAATGAAGAGGACAGCGAGAAGACTGGAGATCACTTCTTTTCATTTACACCTACGTTTCGGGAATCCTTTCCCATCTAGGGGGCTATAAATAGAATTAATTTTTACAATATCAAAAAGAGTATGCTAAAATAAACTAACAATTATAAGAAATATAGTTTTGTCATTAAGATATATATATATATATATATATATATATATATATATATATATATATATATATATATATTAGATATAGAGAGAGAGAGAGAGAGAGATGAGAGAGAGAGAGAGAGAGAGAGAGAGAGAGAACAGTTGGCTGGTGGAGGAGGGGTAGGGCCTAACATACAGGCATAAGCTGTCTAGCCAAATGGGTGTAGACTAGGAAATGTGTGAATAATTACCTCTCCCCTTCCCTGAACGACAGCGGACGTCTGAGAAGAGGAGGTCGGGAAAGATGGATTATTATTATTGGCGGCTATCCGCCGACAGATGGCAGCACCGACTGGGAAAGCGGGTAGGGGGGGATGGCCTCCCAACCACTCACTCCAATGACCGCTATTCATTAACCGCAAAGCCCTTGTGTGTAGTAAATCTAAATGTATCCTCGTCTTGCAAGTGCATCCGGGCGGCCGGGTTTCTTTCGCACGCATAAATATCACGCCGCTCAAGATGTCAGTAGGGGATTTTATGCCTGTCTGGGGAACTGCATTTGCAGGAGGATCGCGTTTTAAGGCGAGTATTCTGATACTCTCTTAAAAAACAGACAGGTAATTAGAGAGCGTTACTTTTTTGTTCCTGTTGCAGAAACCGTGGCAATTTGAAGCCTCAGATGCTCTTCTCGGCCGACCGCAAAAGTGGTTTGCATCGCCTACTTCTCCTCAGTTTGCACGTTCCGGAAGGGTGACGAATTTGCGCGTTGTAAATTACAAGAATAAGAAGATGAAACTCGCGATGCGTCTGCCTCTTCACTGTGCGGAGTTTGCATCTCCATCGTCACTGGATTATGAAGAATTTTGAATTTGAAATTTTCAAAGTGGAAAAAGCTCAGATCTACAATCATCTCTTATTCTGTTCTAAGAGGTCCACAATAATAAAAAATGTTTCGAGTTCGTGTATAATTTAAAACCCCTTTACAAAACTTTCGAACCCTTCCCTGGGTTCATCATTTTTTTGTTTTGAACTGGAGATGAACCCAGGGAAGGATTCGAAAGCTTTGTAAAGGGTTTTTGAATTATACACGAAATCGCAACATTTTTTTATTCTTGTGGACCTCTTAGAACATATATACTCTCGCGATAGAGAGTTTTTCCTAACTAATCTCTTGTTCACTGTTCACCAAAATGATAACTTTTCCTTCCTACATAAGGGAGCATCAATCAGTTATCTCAATAACTCAAAGCGAAAACACTTTGGGGATCACCAAAAAAAAGCCTTTTTTTCAGAACTGGATATTTTTGGCAACTGGACAATCTCAGGAGTTGGTCCCTAACAGCCGATATGCCCCAAAGATGGGCACTGGCCCATCCTGGGTATCAGTGTCTGCTATGGTCTTTAAGTTGCCTTATGTAGTTATTCGTTTAAACATATAGAGCTAATATATTTATATGTGAGATTTTGTTTTATCTAATTAGATATATTAGTTAAGTGAACACATACACACTTTATATATATATATATATATATATATATATATATATATATATATATATGTATGTATATATATATATAACATATACATCGAGCTACAAATGTCCTTTGATATCTAATTCCGAAGAGGATCTTTTTAGTCGGTTAACATATATGAAAACATAATTAATTCCGAGGCAGAGCGAATTAGATATTATAGGACATTTGTAGCTCGAATGATTTGTATGAATCCCGGTAATGTAATATGACTCAATATATATATATATATATATATATATATATATATATATATATATATATATATATATTAAATAAGCGTGAGTATTCGCTTATTTAATATATATATATATATATATATATATATATATATATATATATATATATATATATATATATATATGACTGTGGTGAAAATGTTCTGTTACAATAGAATTCTATCTGATAAAAGGAGCCCATAAAAACGCCAAAATATAGAGAGAAAATACTGTATTTCAGAGACTGCTCTCTCTCTCTCTCTTTAGGTAGGTAATGAATGAGAAAAGTTACAGAAAAGGTGGTATTTTTACCAAGAGATCCATCCACAGGTAAGCCATTTCAGGTCACTCCCGCTGATAATCTTCCTTTAATCCTCTTAAGCGTTGGTTGAATGAAAACTTCATCAATGTGTTTCGACAACTGAGAGAAAGAAGAATCTTTCGTAATTTCAAACCCAATTTCGCTCTCGACCTAACTGCACGTGAAACGGAGACCTTCTGCAACAATGGTTGCAACCGCTCGCAATCGCTTGTAGCGCCGACGGTGGGAGAGTATAACGGAAGCCTCCGAGTATGGTAATGATGCGGTTAGGCGTTTTCTCTGTAAAGGTGAGCAAAACGGGCCTCCCAGACACCTACTAATTACTGTTATAGGTAACATAGTTGGCCGCTCAGTCTTCCCCATACCCGATTTTCCCGGCCGTCGGTCGACTATTGCTGTCTGGCTCTCGTGGGATGGAGGGACTACGGGCTCACGAATGAATAGTTAGGTGCATCAATAGAAGTAAAGTTATGCGTGTGAATATGTATGTATATATATAGCATGTATATACATACATATATACATACATACATACATATATATATTATATATATATATGTATATACATACATACATACATATACTATATATATTAAATATACTCTCTCTTTGCCTGACAGAACTTGCATTTCGACCTAAAATATACGCAGGTAATAATTTCATTAAGGGCTTTACAATGACGAGCCGGCATATAAATTAAGGACTCTCTCTCTCTCTCTCTTTCTCTTTCTCTCTCTCTCTCAACGGAGGGAAAGGATAGGCTTACATTAGTTTTATTCTGAACGAGACACCAAGCTTGTACAAAATAGGCTGTTTTGCGAACGAGAACCTGTTCTGTTCTCAAATGACCAACTTGACTGCTTTGAACATTTCAGCCCGATGGGCTCAACATTGCTGTGCAAAGTATTGTGAGGAGAAATGCTGTAATATAAGCCGCGTCTCGGACAGGGTAGAAACTACAAAATATATTGTCTCTTTAATGGACTGAAGCTCTACTGAACTGGCATTTTGGTATGATGCACTACAAGTATGTTGGAAAACATCGAAACAGATAATATATATATATATATATATATATATATATAGTATATATATATATATATATATATATATATATAGAAGACTTTGTAGGAGGAAGTACATCTCAGGTGGTCCTTAAAATACATTTATTACAACGTTTCAAAAAACAAAGGTTATTTTCAAGCTGTAAAGACATAAAACAATAAAATTAATATTAAAAGCGCTAAATTACAAATAAAAGACATAATACATTATAAAAGACAAGATAAAAAAAAAAAATGAAAACTAGTTAGCAGAACCAACCATCAAGAGAGAAAGGAAGGACAGAAGTCAGAAGGAACAAACCAGAAATGACCGGCAACAGCTCACGTTAGGTAAAGAGTTGTCGAGGAAGACTGCGTGTTCAATTGAGGAACAAGCTGTTTAATAAACAAGGATTCCAGAATTGTCAGTAGTTTGCCATTCGGTGCCCGTCCCAATATTTCAAAATCTTTGTATTGTATATTCAGCTTGCATTTATTAGTGTGTTGTCTGATATTAGAAAATTCTGGATTAGCAAGTTTGTTACCAGTTCTATAGCTAACGCCCTTATGACAATCAATTCTGACCCTCAGTAACCTCTGTGTGGATCCCACGTAGGTCCCCAGATTACATCTAGGGCAATGAAACTTGTATACAACACATGAGGTCATCAAAGGGTCAAGTTTATCCTTGAATTTAAACAAACTACCTAAACTGAGTGGGTTTGTTGGGATGATATTAAATCTAATAGCTGGTATATAATCAAATATGAGTTTTCTTAGTGCATCGTAGAAATTTTTGTCATGGATTAAAGGTACATTTGCATAAAATGGAAGCTTAGGCACAGTAGGTAAGGAGACTTTTGGGATAAAAACGTTATTAAGAAGTTTACGAACATACCTGTGAAAAAGTGTAGTGGGAAAATAATTGTTGGTAAAATATTGACGTAAAAAGTTGATTTCTTCGTGAAAAAATTCCCAACTAGATGTCAATGAGAAGGCACGATGAAGTAATGAGGATAAAGAATTTAATTTAAAACCATAAAAACAGTGACTATAAAAATTTGAACCTAATCCTGTAAAAGTTCCCTTCCTGTAAACTGAAGTATTAAAATGATCATATTGTCGTAAGACTAAAACATCTAAGAATGGTAGTTTATTATCACTTTCGCACTCCATAAGTAAATTTTATATTTGGGTGTGCCGTATTAATGAAATGAAGAAACCTTTCAGCATCGTACTTGGATTTAAAAAGCTCGAAGGTATCGTCAACGTACCTTTTGTAGAATAGCAGATGGTAATATATATATATATATATATATATATATATATATATATATATATATATATATATAAGAGAATATACCTCAGGGAAATGATAGGCAGAAATCCAAGCGCTTTCGTCATTACTAAGACATTGTTTTGAATTTCTGCCTATCATTTTCCTGTGCTATTCGCTTATTTAATGAAGTCACGTGCATCTACTGTGATTTTGAATGCATATAAATTATATATATATATATATATATATATATAATATATATACTATATATATATATATATATATATATATATATATATATATATATCACTTTTTCTCAAAAGCTTAAGTGAAGAAGCAAATCACATTGTAATTTAATAATTCATTTATATTTCAAAATATTTATACTATTCATTCAACAATTTCTCTTTTGATAATAACTGACTTCTTCTTACTGTTTTTCCTTATATCTCCTGTAAGTGCTTTCAAATGAATACCATATTCTATGGAAGCTGGTCATATGAATAGGGGGTTATCTTCTGAATAATAATAATAACATTATGTTTTCCACTGAAGGCCTTCGCTCCGAAATGGGAAATAAATGATAAAGACTATACTTCCTAGTGGGACTGAAACCCCCACGCTATCCCCGAAAATCAGACCGCAATGTTAGCTTTCCTCTCATGAGGTAATCGAAGTGTTAAGAGGTCATTGTGGCACTGAAAATTACAAAAATAGAATTGATTACTGGTCTCTAACCCCTTGTTGTATCAAAGGTGCGCCTTCTGGCTTTTGTAAGTTTAAGAACTGTCTGCGTTATTATGACTGTTTACGTTATAAAAGTTTTTATTTTATTCTGCTTGCAGGCCCGTCCACCAACTAGTCACTAACGAGCAGGTCTTAGGTTACGGGGACACGTCTGAAATCTGGCTACCCGTGGTAGAAGCCATCGAGGAAGAGACCCCCTGGAATCCCCCGCCGCCCATCCATATCCTTCAGCCTTCCCCTACAGAGCCGCCACCACCAGCACCACGCCCACCTACATTACCCCCTCGCCCGTACACATTGCCACCGCGCCCACCTACAATGCCATCGCGCAGACTCATAGTACCACCTCGTCCACCAACGGCGTTATTACCGCCGAGACAGATCATCACGGCGGCTCCGAAGAGAGCCACTCTGCCCCCGCCTCGCCCCCGACCTGTCTACCGACCCATCAGGCGTCGGTTCCGTCCAAAGCTCCGGAGAAGGTACCAGCACCAGCACCAGCACCAGCAGCAGCAGCAGCAGCTGCAGCAGCGGTACCAGCCGACGACGAAGAACGACAGTCCTCTGTACCTGGACTCGCAGGAGATCCGCCACTTAACTCGCAGGAGACCTGTCTATAGGCCTAGGGTAGACCGACTGGAACCAGTGTACTACGACTACTATGACGACTACTACGAAGACGACGACAAGCACGATTCCGACGACTACCTGTACGAGGACGACTACGAGTATTACGATCAGGGGTCGTATCGGGAGACTGGTGAGCCTTCTAGGTCGGTGGGCGCCATCAACTACAAGTACTACCCGGCGACGAAGAGGCCAGAGGACCATCCGTATTCCTACTACAGCTTCCCGGGACCGAGGGCCTCTGAAGGGACCAAAAAGACCACGACGCCCAAAAGCACCACCACCACTACCACTAGTACTACCACTACTACCACAACACCAAGCACTACTACCACTACAACGCCATCAACACGTCCCACCAGCAGGTACGCCGACACCATCAGAACGGCTCAGCCGCCCTTCTCTTCCCTCAGAGAATAGGTGAGGGCCAGAGGTCGCCCATCCCATAGGCCTCCTAAGGGCCAGAGGTCGCCCATCCCATAGGCCTTCTAAGGGCCAGAGGTCGCCCATCCCATAGGCCTTCTGAGGGCCAGAGGTCACCCTTCCCATAGGCCTAGTGCTATCTTCCGACGCGATTCTTGTGTTGAAAACGCAAGAACAGTAATCAAAGTTGTTCGGTGAACTCTAATCAAGAATATAAATAAAAGAAATAAAAAAAAACGAAAGAAAAAATTCGCTAATGATCTCCAGCTTCGAAGATACAGGCGAAGGCATTGTTACAACCATATAATTTATTTGTTCGTTATTTATTGTGTATTTATTGTTATTGTTTCTGTCGTGTTGTTGATTCTTTACTGTCGTTGTTTTGTTTGATTTTTTGGCGTTGTTGTTGCTTGACGAACCACTGAAAGTGGTACGACGTACCAGTACATAATACTCTTTGCATAGTGATAAGGAGCGTGTCATTCTTCCATTGGAGGCTATGACAGCTTAGTTTAAGAATACGTCTCTGAGTTGCTTCGAAAATATCTTGAGTGAAATGCCAGTATACTCTCAGCTAATTCGTTTCAACTTTGCTTTTTAGAATTCCGATTTATCTGTTTCACGTTTGACAGTTTTTATGAAGTGTTTTTTTTTTCTCTCTTTTTTTTTAAAGATAGCGGCTGTGATGCTTCCCTTAGTACAATATCCTTTGATTATTTTTTTCGACTTTTTTTTTCAATGTTTCAATGAGGAAGTATATTCCTTTTGATCGGTGACCTATATCCTATAACTACTCATTATGACGTTTCAGCTTTACCTCGTAAGTGACGTGGAAAATAAGTGGTTTTTTTTGGGGGGGTCCTTCCATTCTAAGCTTAATTCTGTGTATTTCCGATTTTTTTTTAGTTCGTTTAGCTGTACAAGTGATGAGCAACGCTCGACACGATCTTCCATGATCGTTACTGTGCGTTCAACCTCTGCTATTTCCCATCAAATACTCTACAAGCCAAATTCAGCTTAATTAGCATATGCAATAGATGTCATTTTTTAATTCTCTGGGTCTTATGTCGATGTTGATTACTGATTGTCGTTGTTTCAGGATTGATTTAATAGAATAAAATCATAATTCTAAAAATGTACATATAGATACAAAACTGGTTACCCGTTCCCCGTACATTTTGACGACTAAAGTATATTAATTAGCTAAAGTAATAGATTAATCTTGTATGCATAAGAAAAATCAAATGATTCGTAAATGTGAGATTTTTTCTTACTGAATATTTCTGTTCCTTCACAAGTGAAATTAAAACATTTAAAAAAATGAGAATTTCTTATTTATCCGAAGAGTCTTAAATATTTATAAATACGTAGCTCCTATGCTTATTAAATGACACTTGAATATTTATCGGAATACACTGCAATGTTTATCAAAGGGGACTGCAATGTTTGTCAAATGTAACCCACTGGAGTTTATCAAGTGAGCCTCGACAATATTTACGAAACGAAACTAGTATTTGTTAGACGTATATTTATAAGTTGATACTCTGCTCATCATAATGAAACTGTATACTTTATCAAAACAGATATGTTTTTCAAATAAGACTGAAAAATTCTCATCAGACGAGACACTGCGAAGGTCATCAAATGATCAAATGAGTCTGCAATGTTTGTTGAATGAGAATCTGTAATGTTTATCAAATAGGAGTCTAATGTTTATCAAATCAGAATCTATAATGTTTATCAAATACGAGTCTGTATTGCTTATCAAATGAGAATCTGCAATGATTATCAAATACTAGTCTGTAATATTTATCAAACGTGATTCTGTTTTGCTTATCAAATGAAAATCTGTCATATCTATCAAATTAACATCGATGATTTTTGTCAGATACTGATCTTTAATGTTAATGCAATATGAGTCTATAATGTTTACCGAACGAGAATCTATATTGTTTATCAAATGAGAAACTGCTTTTTTTTATCAAATGATAATTTCCAGGTTTATCAAATGAGAATCTGCTTTTTTATCAAATGATAATGTCTAGGTTTATCAAATGAGAATCTGGAATCTTTATCAAACGATAATTTCCAGGTTTATCAAATGAGAATCTGTAATCTTTATCAAATGATAATTTTCAGGTTTATCAAATGAGAATCTGTAATCTTTATCAAATGATAATTTCCAGGTTTATCAGATGAGAATCTGTGATCTTTATCAAATGATAATTTTCAGATTTACCAAATGAGAATCTGTAATCTTTATCAAATGATAATTTCCAGGTTTATCAAATGAGAATCTGTAATCTTTATCAAATGAAAATCTTCATCGTTTATGAAATAACACTCAAATCTGAATCAAATGAGAATGTATTATTTACCAAACGACTTGCCTGATAAAAACGATAAAATCCTTCCATTTGATGGACTGAGAATGGAATATTGTATTCCAGCCAAGAATCATGTAATCGACTTTGGATTTCCCTTTTTCACCTTTTTTATTTTGCTTTCAAATTTATAATGTCTCATTGGCCAAATGAATAAAATTGCATAGAGTTTATTACGTCCTTTTAATGCACCTCTGGTGATAAGGAATTACATTTAACTTAGGAGTTCAACACTATGAGGTTTTCTGTACAAATTTCAGATAATCCCGTATGCAAGGGGGTGCATGGAGGGTATTATATAAACGTAGAAACGTACACACACGACAACAAACACAAACACGAGCACACACACACACATACACACACACACACACACACACACACACACACATATATATATATATATATATATATATATATATTATATATATATATATATATATATATATGCAGAAGCTAGGTACTATGTCGTACCTCTCAGTAAATGGGGATATAATCCACAATGATGTAAAATCCTTATGTAATTATATAAAATATATATATATACTACACACACATATATGTGTTTATATATATATATATATATATATATATATATATATATAATATATACGTGTAGATATTACATATATAAATTTCAATGAACGAGTATAAAGAAGCTCTAAATGATATTAATCTTATTCACAACAAGCCTTTTTGGAATAACGTTGCTGGCCCATGCTTTGCTCTATAAATCTAAGATTCACCACAGCCGAATAACCGCCAAGAACGAAATCACTTCTTCGGTCATCAGGAGTTCAGTGGGTTCCCAAATACCAGACACAAGTCGTTTCCCTATCGTGGGACTGATCTCGGGACTTTCGCAGGTAAGGCTAAGGCAATGGCCCCAAGCTTCCCCATCTCTTCATCCCCCTCCCCACTCCATAGCCCCTCCCACTGCCACCCACCCACACACAATATAAATGAATGTGTGTAGACAGTATGTATGTATGTAAATAAACAATGAGGGAACCATTAACTTGCCAAGGAGCTCTTATACCTGTGTAATGAGAGACTTCAGACTAAAGGTTCTAGATCAACCAGTCCTCCTCCTCCTCCTCCTCCTCCTCCTCCTCCTCCTCCTCCTGCAGGAATCCTCTTCAGGAAATCCTTCTAGGGAGATAGTCGTCAAGATTGATCGTGTATTCAGGTGGTCTTGCAGCGAACGCTCTCGTGTGGATTCCCGAGTCATTGCGAATGAAGATGTAGTCTATCGGTGTATGAAGTCCCATCGTGTAGAGACTGTAACCTTTTGACAGAAACCTGCAAAAAAAAAAAAAAAAAAAAAAAAAAAAAAAGAGATTAGAAACGACTGCATTTAGACGCGCATGCCTGCAAGTCCATGACATTTGCTTCTAAATAATTATAAAATTATCTTCATTTAGTATCTCTATTTTTCCATGAATCATGCTGATAGACAAGCAATCCAAATTCCGCGTTGCATATAGCATTAGAACCCGATTATCGCTAATGTTTATGTTCACTGATGAGTTCTCTTACAACTAGTTTAAAATTTCTTCATCATTATCTAAAACTTTTTTCATTACCATCTATCGATACAGGCTAATCCAGGCATGCTATTGACGATGAAAAATTTACATATTTCAAATTGATCAATTCAAAGTCAATGCTAAACTTACAATGATTGTGAAAATCTTACAGAATATGGAAACATTGTAGTGGCAATTAAAACTCACGATTATGAATAACATCGTGAAAAATTCAAAATAACTATGAAAACTTGCAGTGATGGAAAACTTATAATAAGAAACACAGCGATATGAGTAAAATTTAACATGCTGGAAATAAACCCTCTTTTAAACATGTTTTATTAAAAGTAATTACTGCCTCAGCTGGGTTAATTTTATGAAGGTTCTTCTCTATTTTTCTAATTATTGTTTTCTCATTGTTGCTTAAACTGGCGAGCAACGCACCAGTTTAAGCAACAATGAGAAAACAATAATAAGAGAAAATAGAGAACCTCTATAAAATAAACGCAGCTGAGGCAGCAATAACTTTTAATAAAATTCAACATAATAATGACTTTGGAAAACGTCAAAAACTACAAAACTGAAACTCTTGGCTACTCTTACCAGTATATAAAGTCGAAGTCCGGACGGTCCGCCTGAAGTAGCTCCACTTCAGGATGTCTGTGTTCCACAATCCACACATCCACCGTCACCAGGACTTTCGAATCGTAGAAGGAACTGAGGACGTCTCTTTCCATCTCTGTAAAGCAGGATTTCTTTGAAGGATTGGTCGATTTACGAAACACCGGGACACGTCCAGCCATACAGCACTTCATAGAGAAACCAGGAAGCTGGATTGATTGGTTGGACAGCAAAATAAAGCGACCCACAAAAGAAAGATGAAAAGCAAGTATCAAAGGGCAGAGATGAGAGATAACCTCACAGTTGCACTGAGGAGTGATAGTGAAAGAGGTTGGACACCAAGATCGAAGAAAGGAAGCGGGAATGGAGGTAAAGTAAAAGGATAAAAACTGGGTGCATCTAGGGGCAGAGGGAACGCTGCGGAAAACCTTTCGTAATGCCTACAGTGTATCACGTGAGGTGCACTGATGACGCTGTCCCATACGGGGTAGTATAACTATGGTCGGAAACGTTTAGACCAAAAAAAATAAATAAATAAAACCCTTAAATGATTAACTTTCAGTTTTTTTAACAGTCATCTGGATAAGGAATTGTTATAAATAAAAAAAGAAATTGCGATTCAGACAGGAATGTCAGCATTGACTATTAAAAGGCAAGAAAGCAAGCAGTGGGCTTCAGTGAGGCCCGAATAACCAGTTGAAAAATTAACCACACCTAAACTCAAGAGCGCTGGAAAGTCATGGTACCATAGGTATCACTGGATTACTAAAACTTACAACAGACCCAAGGACTCTAGTGGAAGCGACGAAGGACCACAAGGAAGGTTGAAGACCTAATGGTGTGAATAAGTGAATATTTACATACCTTCCACATCCAGGGATATCATGGTGACGTTTGTGGCATTGATTGACAGAAGAAGAGTCTGCAGGGGCAGGCACTGAGATGTCTGGTAGGTGGGGAATCCGTGCCCCATCCTCTCCTTCAGATCCTTGGCGTCTGTGAGGGCATTGTATCCTCTCATAGTCAAGCTGTCCACGTCTTTCGTTAAGGCTTCGTGGTTGACGAATTTCACCAGCGTTGCCTGGAACAAAGGAGGTAAGAGGTCAATGCCAATCTTACTCAGCTCATTATAAAAATGGAGGCTTAAGAGACCGAGCGATATTGAGACTTGACGTTCATGCCATGTAATGTATCATATTTTATAGATAATTTTTACAGCCCAAGCTATCTAGCGCAAGAGGCACAGTTAACAGTAAAAACAGTTTACCAGGAATATTGAAAAGGCTAGAGAGAGAGAGAGAGAGAGAGAGAGAGAGAGAGAGAGAGTTTTTTTTTTAGACTCACTTGGTGTGGGTAAGGCTTTGTGGCGAGACAAGCACTAGACGTCCACGCTTTTCTATTCTTCTTCCTGAGGCGCGCGTACATCTCTTCGTCGACCTCCACCAGGAGACCCTTCCAGCCCTTCTCGAGCTCCAACTGCAAGGAGTTCGAGATATACTCCCCGTCAAGGGCGCCAGCCTCGACGAAGAACCCCGGAGGCTCGTCCTTGAACAGGTGTCGAATGGTTGTATCCAGGTACAACCAACTGATTGCCGAGATCCTGTAGATGTTATAGCCCATGGAGCTGTTTTTCCCATTGAGGAGTTCCAGGTTGTAGGGTTCTTTGCTTGGAGGCTCCAGGTACCTGGAATAAAAGTAAATTGTATATCTGTAAATGAGTTCATTGGAGTCTTTACCTCGAGGTACAGGTAAAAGCATTAAAGGTAATATGAGTGCATAGGTTCAGGTACCTGCAGTGGAAGTAATGTGTGTATAACTGTAAATGAGTGCATTGTCTTCTTTACCTGGAGGCTCCAGGTGCCTGCAATAAAGGTGTATATATAGATGCTGTATGATATATGCATAAAGCTACAAATGTCCTTGAATATCAAATTCGTTCTACTCCGGAATTAATATATTTTCATGAATGTTAAACCACCGGACTCGTATACCAATAATAAATAACAAATACGATCAGGGTAACTTGTGCATACGTAATTACTAACGAACAAATAAAGAAATGACAGCAGCATAAACTTAAAAAAAAAAAAAGACGGCCATGTGAGGAATCGTCCAAACATCCCGAAGGATGTATCGAAAGAATCCTGCTATTACCAACCTCTCTCGGGCGTGCCGAAGGAGCCAAGGATCGTCAGGGGCTATAGGTCCTGCCATCTGACACAATAAATCTTGATCCCACTGGGTGCTGGCGTCCACATGACCCCTGCTTGCTAGGAACACTGGGAATGTCGCAAGGCCCTACGGTTGTGAAAATAAGGGGAATAAAGATTATTATTATTATTATTATTTATTATTATTATTATTATTATTATTATTATTATTATTATTATTATTATTATTATTATTATTATTATTATTATTATTATCATTGGAAGAAAACCCTCTTTTAAACAAATTCTGTTGAGTAAAATGGCCGAATTCAGCGAATGAACCTCATATATTATAAAATTAATTCTCTGAATTCTCTAAATTATTCATCATCATTATTATTATTATTATTATTATTATTATTATTATTATTATTATTATTATTATTATTATTATTATTATTATTATTATTATTATTATTA
Organism: Macrobrachium nipponense; assembly: GCF_015104395.2. Taxonomy (NCBI): domain Eukaryota; kingdom Metazoa; phylum Arthropoda; class Malacostraca; order Decapoda; family Palaemonidae; genus Macrobrachium; species Macrobrachium nipponense. The sequence continues at coordinate 54,658,737 of NC_087207.1, forward strand.
TTATTCAGAATATGAATCCCATTCATATGGAACAAGTCTACAGAGGTCATTGACTTGGAATTCAAGCTTCCAAAGAATATGGTGCTCATTAAGAAGTAAAAGATGTAAGAGAAGGTCAAGGAAAATACAGAGAGAAGAAATCTCATTTTCTTTTAGTATTATGATGTCTACTACTATTGATACTTCTACCAATTCTCATAGTATCTACAATAGTGGCAGTGATTAGAAAATGATAGTAATATCGATGAAGCAACCCGCTGATTCTAGAGAGTTTATAGAGTAGTAACAACGCAAGATGAATGATAGTATACTGTTACTATTTACAATGAAAGTAAATTAAGGTGCGTGACCTTTATGCAATCCTTGAGGGATTCAGAATTCCTTGACCTTGCCTTGATCAACCTCTCAAGGTATAGAGATGATTCTACCAGCATCAACAGTTCGGTGACTGTTTTTATGAGGAGGATAAAAATAAAAACGCTGCAAAAATCGTTAACTTCTAAGCCATAAAATAAACTGTGATGAAATACTTTTAAATTTCCATAAAAATAAATTGTTTTGAATCACTTTCATGCCTGTAGTGTTGCCTGTGTTACTGTTTCTGGAGAAAAAGATGTACAGGGCAGAGGAAGATGGAGAAGGCTGACTAGAAACAACGACCCCATATAGAAATGGGAAAAGCTAAAGGCAAAGAAGAAGAAGAAGAAGAAGAAGAAGAAAAGAAGAAGAAGAAGAAGAAGAAGAAAGCTATTGTTTCTGGATGGAAATATTCGTCTGCTTGCTGGCTTATCTTCAGTTATTAATTATTTATTATTTTTCCTCTTTTAATGTTTTTTTATCATATCTTTGCACTTTGGCGCGTTAAGAACCATACAATTGCAAAGCCAGAAGCAATGTCAAGCGTTCAGTAATTCTATTCAGGGGAAGCTTATTTTTTTATGTCACTTAATACCTTGCAATACACAGCACTTCGATCAATTGTCTTTACCATGTTTTTATAGTCTGTATGCTTCCGTCTATTTCAACCACTGTACAGTAAAACATGTTTGACAACACAGATATCCTTTTTACAAAACAGGGAATACACAGTTTTACAAAGAACTGAATGATAATGCACTTACTGCAATCACAATAACACATGTGACGAGGAATCTAAGGTGGCTGCGACCGTTCCAGCTCAAGGGACCCATCTTCACTGAGGATGAGAGAGAGAGAGAGAGAGAGAGAGAGAGAGAGAGAGAGAGAGAGAGAGAGAGAGAGAGACGTCGCGTCGGCTTACGTAAAGGAAAAGAAATGTACTCAGTACTCAAGTAGTAGTGCTTCTTATTCTGTTCCATTTTCTCGTTTTTTTTTTATGATCTATCTATCTATCTATCTATCTATCTATCTATCTATCTATCTATATATACACGTACACATGCACACTACATTTTTCTGGCGATTTTCCTTCATGTTCAACCCCTTTCTGGGAACTTAACCGCTTACCAGGAAAATCACTGCGCTCGTCTTTGTTATTTTTATAAGTTTTTCCTGGTGGCCTTCGTGTCACAAGGAAAATAAGATGAAATTTAAGGAAAATCAAGACGAAAAGAAGGGTTACGACTCTGCTCTCTCTCTCTCTCTCTCTCTCTCTAACTTGGAAGATTTAGTGCGCAAAACTGAGGAGATTTTATATAGAGTGAAGATGTATTTTCAAATAAATGGCTTATTGTTGAATGAAAGTAAAACGCAATGTATATTCCTAGGCTCCAGGCAATATCTATCCAAAATCGGGGATAACATCAAAATCAATTTTAATGGGGCCATCATCGAACCTATGGAATCCGTAAAGAATCTTGGAGTGTACTTCGATAAACACATGACATTCGAAAAACATATTGACGAACTGGACAGAAAAGCAGGCCCGGTACTGCGGGCAGGCAGGCGGGCTGGAAGGTTGCAGGCCCGGTGCAGGCAGGCGGGCGGGCCAGAAGGTCTGCCAAGCAGGTGCGGGCAGGCGGGCAAGCCAGATGGTCTGCCAAGCATGCCCGGTGCGGGCAGGCCAGAAGGTCAGCTAAGCAGGCAGGCAGGCGGGCCAGAAGGTCTGCCAAGCAGGCCTGGTGCAGGCAGGCGGGCGGGCCAGAAGGTCTTCCAAGCAGGCATGGTGCTAGCAGGCGGGCGGGCCAGAAGGTCTGCCAAGCAGGCATGGTGCTAGCAGGCGGGCGGGCCAGAAGGTCTGCCAAGCAGGCATGGTGCTAGCAGGCGGGCGGGCCAGAAGGTCTGCCAAGCAGGCCTGTTGCTAGCAGGCGGGCGGGCCAGAAGGTTCTTGCCAAGCAGGCCTTGTTGCTAGCAGGCCAGGGCGGGGCCAGAAGGTCTGCAAGCAGGCCTGGTTGCCTTAGCAAGGCGGGCGGGCAGGAATGTCTGCCAAGCAGGCCTGTTGCTACAGCGGGCGGGCCGGAATGGTCTTCCCAGGGCAGCAATGGTGGCTAGCAGCGGCGTGCCAAAGGTCTTCCCCAAGCAGGCATGGTGCTAGCAGGCGGGCGGGCCAGAAGGTTCTGCCAAAGCCAGGCCTGGTGCTAGCAAGGCGTGGGCGGGCACCAGAAGGTCTTCCAAGCAGGCCTGGTGCTAGCAGGCGGGCGGGCCAGAAGGTCTGCCAAGCAGGCCTGGTGCTAGCAGGCGGGCGGGCCAGAAGGTCTGCCAAGCAGGCATGGTGCTAGCAGGGGAGGGCGGGCGGGGGGCCAGAAGGTCTGCCAAGCAGGCATGGTGCTAGCAGGCGGGCGGGCCAGAAGGTCTGCCAAGCAGGCATGGTGCTAGCAGGCGGGCGGGCCAGAAGGTCTTCCAAGCAGGCATGGTGCTAGCAGGCGGGCGGGCCAGAAGGTCTGCCAAGCAGGCCTGGTGCTAGCAGGCGGGCGGGCCAGAAGGTCTGCCAAGCAGGCCTGTTGCTAGCAGGCGGGCGGGCCAGAAGTCGGGGCCAAGGCAGGCAAGGCTACAGGCGGGCGCCAGAAGGGTTCTTTCCAAGCAGGCATGGTGCTAGCAAGGCGGGGCGGGCCAGAAGGTCTGCCAAGCAGGCCTGGTTGCTAGCAGGCGGGCGGGCCAGAAGGTCTGCCAAGCAGGCATGGTGCTAGCAGGCGGGCGGGCCAGAAGGTCTGCCAAGCAGGCATGGTGCTAGCAGGCGGGCGGGCCAGGAAGAAGGGTCGGCCAAGCAGGCCTGGTGCTAGCAGGCGGGGGGGCGAGGTCTGCCAAAGGGGGGGGGGGGGGGCAGGCATGGTGCAGCAAGGCAGGGCGGGCCAGAAAGGTCTTGCCAAGCAGGCCATGGTGCTAGCAGGCAGGGCGGGCCAGAAGGTTCTGCCAAGCAGGCCTGTGCTAGCAGGCGGGCGGGCCAAGAAGGTCTCCAAGCCAGGCAATGGTGCTATCAGAAGGGCGGGCAGAGGTCTCCAAAGCAGGCCTGGTGCTAGCCAGGCAGGAAGGGGCCAGAACCGGTCCTGCCAAGGCAGCGGCCTGGTGCTAGAGGTGGGGCGGGCCAGAGGGCTGCCAAGCCAGCAATGGTGCGTAGCAGGCGGGCGGCCAGAAGGTCGCCAAGCAGGCCCGGTGCTAGCAGGCGGGCGTGCCAGAAGGTCTGCCACACAGGCCTGGTGCTGACAGGTGGGTGGGCCAGACGGTCTGCCAAGCAGTCCTGGTGCGGGCAGGCGGGCGAGCCAAGTCTGCCAAGCAGGCTTTGTGCAGGCAGGTGGCGGGCAGAAGGTCTGCCAAGCAGGTGCGGGTAGGCGGGCAAGCCAGAAGGACTGCCAAGCAGCCCCAGTGTGCGCCGGCGGGCAGGCCAGGAGGTCTGTCAAGCTGGCCCGGTGGGGGCAGGCGGGCGGGCCAGAAGGTTTGCCAAGCCGGCGCGGTGCGGGCAGGCGGGCGGGGGCAGATGTGGGTTTGTTTTCCCTTTACCAGAACATCACATCTGCTTCATATATCTTGCACAGGGGTCTAAAGCGTTTGTTTGTGCAAGAGTATCCAAAAAACGCAAAGAATTCGAGAATTTAGAGGGTATTATGGGTATTAAAATTACACACACATACACACACACATCATATATATATATAATATATATATATATATATATATATATATATATATATATATATATATATATATATACGACCCAATGACTTGTTCGAATTTTTTAACTTTGTTAATGTTCTTTGTCTGTTTGTTTATGTTTATTTGGAATTCTTCACCAAAAACCATGTCTCATTTGCTTAGTGATCAAGTCCACAGGGAGGATGGAAGAAAGCTTTAAGCTTTGTATAAATATATTATATCTCGATAAACAAGGATATTACTGTGGATCCCTCTATTGATTTCTTAGAAGCACGATACATTGTTTTTATTTGCATATAATATATATATAGATAATATATATATATATATATATAATACCATTATATATATATATATATATATATATAATATATATATATATATATATATATATATATATATATATATAATGTATATATTCTATATATATATATATATACATATATATAATATATATATATATATATATATATATATATTTATATAATTCTATAGTATATATATATATATATATATGATATAGGGTATATATATTTATATATATATATATATATATATAGCTATATTATATATATATATATATATATAGTACCTGGCTTCTGCATATATATATATACATAGTACCTGGCTTCTGCATATATATATATATATATATATATATATATATATATATATATATATATATATATATATATAATATATGCAGAAGCCAGTACTATGTCGTACCTTTAAGTAAATGGGGATACAATCCACAGTGAAGTTAAAATCCTTCTGTAGTTTAAAAACATAGTATATTCTTGTATGGAATATAGGTTTTCGACAATCAGCTGTGGTCTTGTTCACTAAAAACTGTACAAGAAAATATGTTTTAAACTACAGAGGGATTCTACTTCATTACGGATTGTATCCCCATATATATATATATATATATATATATATATATATATATATAATTATATATATATATATATATATATATATCAATTTTTTTTTCAATTAATGGAAGGTGGTTGCTGATATTTTGTAAATTTTTTTTCTATAAATAATTAACATATTTAATTGTTAATTTTTGCACATAATTCAAAATGTGTGTTTCCAGGAAGTGGGGCAGGGACCCAAGTTGTCATAGATCCCACCAACCACTTTCCCCAACCTGCCCACCTGCCTGCCCCCACCGGGCCGGCTCGGCAGACCTTCTAGCCCGCCCACATGCCCGCACCGGCCGGCTTGGCTGACATCATGGCTCGCCCGCCTGCCCCACCGGGCCGGCTTGCAGACCTTCTAGTCCGCCCACATGCCCGCACAGGGGCCGGGCTCGGTTGACCTCATGGCCAGCCCGCCTGCCCGCACCGGCCCTGCGTTGGCAAGACCTTCTGGCCCGCCTGCCTGTCCGCACCGGGCCGGCTTGGCAGAACCTTCTGCCCGCCTTCCTGCCCGCACCGTGCCTGATTGGCAGACCTTCTGGCCAGCCTGCCTGGCACGTACCGGGCTGGCTTGGCAAGACCTTCTGGCCGCCTGCCTGCCCGCATCGGGCCGGCTTGGCAGACCTTCTGGATATGGTCAATTACTTCTTTTACAGGGTATGGAGAGAGAGAGAGAGAGAGAGAGAGAGAGAGAGAGAGAGTTATGCTACGAAGTACAGAATCATAAAAGTATATATCAATATATTATCATTTCTAAAGTAGTTCTAATTAGCACTACTTAAACTACCAACGAATTAGGCTCTCTATTTTCAAAATATTTCGATTTATATTTTCTTTATTTAACTACAATACTGCATCTTCCGGTGAAGAGATAATAAGCAGTTTTAATTCAAATACATTGTAATTAGGTATTCTATTGTTTTCTCACTCATCACTATAGAAACACATCATTAACGTGAAGGTAAATGAGACGATGAACGTAGAAATGAGCGAAAACCCGAACGAATTGTTAAGACAAAGATGTCCGGCGGTTTCGGGTATGAGTAGTCAACCGCCCAAGCTGACCCAAGCCGGTTGATTATGTTTTCTCTGGGTGACGGTAGGTGGCAGCAATGTGCAGGTTTACATGATTCTATTTCAGCACTAGAAGAAACATTTTTAGTTTTTAGAATTATGGTTAAAGCTGGCATTTTAACCTAATTCTGTCTATATTAAGCCTGAATGAATGTATGGAGTTTATTGGCGGCACATTACATGCAAACATATGGCATATGCATGTCACATAGAACCTGGGAAACATAGGGACCAGGGGAACATACGTAGAACCTCGGAAAAAACAATAGAATTTTTGTAACATTGACACCAATGTATTCTATATGAAAATGTATATAGTTCTTGATTTGTTGTAAACTTGTGTAAGTAATTTATTGAGTAAAAACTTAAATAGGAAAAAGTATATATTCTTTGTAAGTCTGAATTTCAGTTTAAGGACAATTTTCAGTCCAGTTTAACAAAATAATCTATTATCAAATAATTGTTAGAAATAAGCTAACCATTATTATTATTTTTTTTTTTTTATAAATGAAAGATTCGTCTGTTGTTATAATCAGTCCAATGAATTTGCTTCTTATCTGTCTAATTAAATATTACCTTATTTTTCATGTATTTCTTTTTATATATCAATAATTTTTTTTAAATTTGAATTTGTTAAATTACACACAGGAATCAAAATAAATCCTAAAGTGTCAAGGAAACGGATAAAAATGTACAAACTCGCAAGGATGTCGCATCTTTCGTATGTAGAAATACTGGGAAGCACAGTTTCACTTATCCTTGGGCAAACATAGTCAGACAGCAGTGTTGCCATTTCCGCGGGTTTCACGCTAAATATGATATTTGTTTTTTGTGGTTTGGCTAGAGAGTTTTAAGTTTAATTAACAGCTAGTCCAGTAATTTGGGAGTTTCTAATGCCCTATTTGGTATATTTCTGGGGAATTTAACTTTGTAATTCTTAAGTAATAAACATGTGCAACTCCATAATAAGGAATGCCTTTATTTTTTCGTTAACTGTATCACTGCTTTCTGCCATTTGACTTGAACCTATAAAATGTCACTGCAACATATACGATCAATAGTGGCGCGGAACTGTTGTTGCTTCAGCATTCCTAAATATGCGATTTTATCGAGACCTGGAAATCAGTTGCTCCCTCCATATTTTTGTGTCATAACTTGACCTATTGTGCCATAAGAAGCCACAGTGCTATAGCATACATTACAAAATGAGTGGATGGAAGACTGTCAGTTAAAAGATTGTTAACAGAATAGGAGACATCTCGGGATGCGAGTGTCGTTAAGTGCAAACTCTGTCGTTTGATATTAGCCCCTAAAGATTCATGCAGATGAAATAAAATTAGGAAATGCCCAAGTCTTTCAAAGATAGATTTGGCTTGTTTTTTGTAGCCGCACATGCGCAAGTTGCACAAACATGAAATGACTTTATGCATTACCGTATGTATTATTCCATAACTCCAAGTTGTGTACCATTCCTATGGTAATGAACGTTAGATTTACGTAGGTATAAAAATCCAAATATGGTAGATTTAGTATGTGTATTGAATTTAACCAATTAAGGAGAATGTCTATATTCACT
>NC_087207.1:54666874-54669374 GCF_015104395.2 Macrobrachium nipponense
ATAAAGGTTCGGCAATTTGGGACGCCGTGAGAATATCCACGTCGACTTGATCTGATTGATATATTTGAATGACGAGGAGATGCCCTTTCTGTTCCATGTGGTATAACGCCTTGCATCTCGATCGAGGTTATGTTGCCATCTCCATGAATATTAAATGAGCAATAAAACAGAAAATGCGACGGTACGTATGCAGATCGATGTCTTACTGAAACAGGATAGAAAAACTGTCGGAACTGAATGTACGTTGTGGTTTGTGGCGTCAGTTTCAGTCCGCTATATTCTAGAATTTTTTTTTTCTTAAGTATATGTAGAATATTCTTCCATGGAAGCCATGTATTCTAACATATTGAATATTATTGTTGTTATTATTTCTGAAGACAGAAATAATATAATAATGAATAATAATAATAATAATAATAATAATAATAATAATCATAATCAATAATAATAATAATAATAATAATAATAATAATAATAATAATATTTCGGTAGAAACCCCTCTTTTAGGCAAATGCTGTTAATGAATGGCAGAATTAAGCCACTTGATTTTATATATTGTTTTTTTTTCTATTTTTCTTACAATTCGCTTCTCAGGCTCAGCGATGTTTCTGAGTAACTGGCCATTATTCATATTCATATTAGGAATTTTCAAAAAATCATAAATGCTGAAGGCAATCTTTTATTTTATTAGAACAGGATCTCAGGTCCAGGTCAAGCAAGGGTCGTCGTCAGTGCCAGTATTATTCCGTAGGCGTAGTGAATAATACCGGCACTAACGACGACCCCTGCTTGACCTGGACCTGATATCCTGTTCTAATAAAATAAAAGATTGTCTTCAGCATTTAGAATTCTTTTAAAATTCCCAATATGAATATTAGCCAGTTACTCAGAAACATCGCTGAGCTAGAGAAGCGAATTGTTAGAAAAATAATTATAATAATAATGACATATTCCATTATTGCTTATTCCAAAAACTCAAGATGATTTAATGTATATATATTTTATCGGCATATAATTTTTGTATTTAAATCTCCTATAGTGGATTCACATCAACCGTGCATCTGGTGTCTAGGCCAGTCCCTTACGACGCTCCTGATTGGCTGCTGATAAGCAAATCACAGGGCTGGAAACTCTCAGTCTCTCTCGAGAGAGAGACTGAGAGTTTCCAGCCCTGTGACTGGCTTACCAACAACCAGTCAGGAGTGCCGTAAGGGACTGGCCTAGACATCAGATGCACGAGTGATGTGAATCTACTATAGCACAACCACCTTGCTCTCCTCTAACAGGTTATCCACCATACATACTCACCTGTACCGCATTCATACACATTCGAAAACGTGAGACAGTCTTTGAATCTTTAAATATTAACAGTACGCTTTCGCCAGTAAAGGGTGCCTCCACAAACAATGCAAGACGACAGCCAATGTCACCTTTTTTTTTCTATAACTTATCGCTGCTTCGTAGGTCTACAAAAAAGGCTCATCAGGGGCACGTCTTCCCCACTGACAAACTCTGAGCCACTCATTTCTGTCTCACCAACGATATCTCACTTTCTGGGGGACTTACTGTACAACGTATGCGCCTCTCAATCTATCTAGCAATTTCAGTAAATAGTTTCAGACTTCCATTGTTACCTGTGCTATGAGCGGTACCATTTCATAAGAAATTAAATGATTTACTTTATTCTATCCACAACGTTCACATTAATGTGGAACAAAGCAGAAGACCTTAATTAAGAGGTGTAATTCACATGTGAGAAAAGTGAGGAAGGCAAAACAAAGAGGAGAGGAGACCTATAGTAAAATAAAATACAAAAGAATTAAAATCAAAATAATGACCAAGCAAGTGAATGTAAGTCTACATTATTCAAAGAAAGATGGTGTTTCAATGAATAACTTCAGAATTGAGTAATTTGGTTGCCTGGATGTATAACAAGCGTTTAACGAAAATTAAAGGTATTGCTAAACAACTATTAGTTTATTTTATTTTGCATTTATTTATCTATTTATTTATTTATGTATTTATTTATTTATTTATTTATTTATTTATTTATTTATTTATGTATTTATTTTACTTGTTTGACTATATAACTCTTTTTTTCCATGCAATTTCCTTGAGTATAAAAGTTAAATCTGAGATGCAATGCATTTTCCACAGAAAAAAATTCTCCTCCTATATTGCTAACTTATCTATATATTCTATCGGTTTATTTATTAATTTATTACTTTATCTTTTTTCTCTCTCCTGAAAACTGATCTCTTCTTTCTGGATTTCTTTTCACCTTCTGTGATTTCTTTCAAATGAACACCACGCTCTGGAGGCTAGAATTTCAATTCAATGACCCTTGTGGCCTTGTTCTATATGGATAGGAGTTTATCTTGTGAATAATTAAGTAATAATAACTAATAATAATAATAATAATAATAATAATAATAATCATAAATAATAATAATAATAAATATAATAATAATGTTGTAAATGGTCCACAATATATACAAAG
>NC_087207.1:54674374-54684374 GCF_015104395.2 Macrobrachium nipponense
GTATAAGAACACAATATAAATTACCTTTATTATTTTTTTCTTTTGTACAGGGATGGATAACCAAGTTAGGTTTATTCCATAAGTAATGCCGTCGGTACACCTCACGCTGCGCACTGTAGGCATTATTACTTAGTGTTCTCTGCATCTTCCCTTCGGCCTCTAGCTGCTGCAACCCCTTTCATTCCTTTTACTGTACCTCCGTTCTTATTCCCTTTCTTCCATCTTACTTTCCAACTTCATCTAACAATTGTTCCATGGTGCAACCTTTAAAACCTGTTCATTCTCAAAGTTTCCTTTCAGTGCTGAATGACCTCATAAGTCCCAGCGCTTGGTCTTTGGCTTAGATTCTGTATTCTATTCCAATTCTATTCCAGTGCATTCCAAAGGTCAGGTTTATGATACCCAAAGTTAAAAGCATTGCCTATATAATATATTCATTGGTCATTTTACCTCAGATCTCGGTTTACTCCCAACAGTCATTGCAGACTTGAAAAGAATTAAAAACAGAATGAATACTTTCTCTGGTAATCTCATATTATAATGTCTATGGCCTGAGATAATTAATTTTCTATGTATTTAGGGAAATTTAACATACGTAAATTACCTTTGTCTTTTAGAAAGAAATACGTTTTCATGCATAAAGTTTATATTATTTTCAGTTCAGTATATATTTTAAAAATCGAAAAATGTTCTTGAAATTATAAAAGAAAGATTAATTCGCGTAGTGTTGTTCATCTTTTGGAGGTACAAATTACCATATTACTAACCAATGCTTTATAATGTTTTTGTTTTTTGTTTTTTGTTAAAGTGTCTTTTGAATGTACAATTACAAATGCTTCATAATGTTTTTTTTTTGTTAGTGTCTTTTGAATGTACAACTTACCATGTCACTAACCAATACTTCAAAAAGTTTTTTTTTTATTGTTAGTGGCTTTTGAATGTACAAATTACCATGTCCACTAACCAATGCTTCATAATGTTTTTTTTTTTTTTTGTTTAGTGTCTTTTGAATGTACAAAATTACCATGTCACTAACCAATACTTCAAAAAGTTTTTTTTTTTTTGTTAGTGTCTTTTGAATGTACAAATTACCATGTCACTAACCAATGCTTCATAATGTTTTTTTTTTTTTTTGTTAGTGTCTTTTGAATGTACAAATTACCATGTCACTAACCAATGCTTCATAATGGTTTTTTTTTGTTAGTGTCTTTTGAATGTACAAATTACCATGTCACTAACCAATGCTTCATATTTTTTTTCTTTTGTTAGTGTCTTTTTGAATGTACCAAATTACCATGTCACTAACCAATGCTATAATGTTTTTTTTTGTTAGTGTCTTTTGAATGTACAAATCACCATGTCACTAACCAATGCTTCATAATTTTTTCTTTTGTTAGTGTCTTTTGAATGTACAAATTACCATGTCACTAACCAATGCTTCATAATGTTTTTTTTTTTTGTTAGTGTCTTTTGAATGTACAAACTTACCATGTCCCTAACCAATCTTCATAATGTTTTTTTTTTTTTTTTTTTTTTTTGTTAGCGTCTTTTAAATGTACAAATCACCATGTCACATCTAATGCTTCATCATGTTTTTTTTTTTTTTTTTAGCGTCTTTTGAATGTACAAATTACCATGTCACTAACAATGCTTCATAATGTTTTTTTGTTTTTTTTTTTTTTTTTCTTTTGAATGTACAAATTACCATGTCCCTAACCAAGCTTCATAATGTTTTTTTTTTTTTTGTTGCGTCTTTTTAAGGTACAAATCACCATGTCACTATCTAATGCTCATCATTTTTTTTTTTTTGTTTTAGCGTCTTTTGAATGTACAAATTACCATGTCACTAACCAATGCTTCATAATGGTTTTTTTTGTTAGTGTCTTTTGAATGTACAAATTACCATGTCACTAACCAATGCTTCATAATGTTTTTTTTTTTTTTGTTAGTGTCTTTTGAATGTACAAATTACCATGTCACTAACCAATGCTTCATAATTTTTTTTTTTGTTAGTGTCTTTTGAATGTACAAATTACCATGTCACTAACCAATGCTTCAAAAAGTTTTTTTTTTTTGTTAGTGTCTTTTGAATGTACAAATTACCATGTCACTAACAAATGCTTCATAATATTTTTTTTTGTTAGTGTCTTTTGAATGTACAAATTACCATGTCACTAACCAATACTTCAAAAAGTTTTTTTTTTTTTGTAGTGTCTTTTGAATGTACAAATTACCATGTCACTAACAAATGCTTCATAATATTTTTTTTGTTTGCTAGTGTCTTTTTGAATGTACAACTTTACCATGTCACTAACGCAATGCTTCATATTTTTTCTTTTGTTAGTGTCTTTTGAATGTACACAATTACCATGTCACTAACAAATGCTTCATAATGTTTTTTTTTTTTTGGGTGGCCTTTTTGATGTACAAATATTACCATGTCACTAACCAATCTTAACATAATGTTATTTTTTTAGTGTTTTTTTTGAAATGTACAAATTACCATGTCACTAACGCAAATGCTCAAAATGTTTGTTTTTTTTTTAGTGTCCTTTTGAAATGTACAAGTTACTATGTCACTAACCCAATGCTTCATAATGTTTTTTTTTTTTTTAGTGTCTTTTGAATGTACAAATTAACCATGTCACTAACCAATGCTTCATAATGTTTTTTTTTTTTTATTGTTAGTGTCCTTTGAATGGTACAAATTACCATTTGTCATCTAACCAATGCTTCAATAACTGTTTTTTTTTTTTGTTAGTTATGTCTTTGAATGTACAAATTACCTATGTCACTAACCAAATGCTTCATAATGGTTTTTTTTTTGTTAGTTGTCTTTTGTTGAATGATCACAAAATTACCTATGTCACTAACCAAATGACTTCATAATGTTTTTTTTTTTGTTAGTGTCTTTTGAATGTACAAACATTACCATGTCACTAACCAATGCTTTCATAACTGTTTTTTTTTTTGTTTAGTGTGCTTTTGAATGTTACAAATTAACCTATGGTCAACTAACCAATGCTTCATAATGTTTTTTTTTTTGTTAGTGTCTTTTGAATGTACAAATTATTACCTATGTCACTAACCAATGCTTCCATAATGTTTTTTTTTGTTAGTGTCTTTTGAATGTACAAATTGTACCATGTCACTAACCAATTGCTTCATAATGTTTTTTTTTTTTTTGTTTAGGTGTCTTTGAAATGTACAAATTACCATGTCACCTAACCAATCGGCATTCAATGTTTTTAATTTTGTTTTTTTTGTTAGCGTCTTTTGAATTGTACAAAGATTACCATTGTCACTAACCAATGCTTCATAATAATGTTTTTTTTTTTTTTTTTGGTTTAGTGTCTTTTTGAATGTGCAAATTTACCCTGTTTCACTAACCAATGCTTCGTAATGTTTTTTTTTTTTTTTTGTTTAGTGTCCTTTTGAATGTACAAAAGTTACCAATGTCACTAACCAATGCGTTCTAATGTTTTTTTTTTTTGTTTAAGTGTTCTTTTTTTGAATTGTAGAAATTACCAGGTCATTTTACCAATGCTTCAAATAATGTTTTTTTTTTTTGTTAGTGTCTTTTGAATTACAAATTACCATGGTCACTAACCAATGCTTCATAATTTTTTTTTTTTTTTGTTTTTTTTTTTTTTTGTTAGTGTCTTTTGAAATGTGCAAATTACCATGGTCACTAACCTCAATGACTTCATAATGTTTTTTTTTTTTTGTGTTAGTGTCTTTTGAATTTGTACTAAATTTAACCATGTCACTAAACCAATTGCTTCATAATGTTTTTTTTTTTTTTTTTTTTTTTTTTTTTTGTTAGTTCTTTTGAAGTACAATTACCATTCACTAACATGCTTTAATAATGGTTTTTCGTTGTCTTAGTGTCTTTTGAATGACAAATTACCATGTCACTGACCAATGCTTCATAATGTTTTTTTTTTTTTTTATTTAGTGTCTTTTGAATGTACAAATTACCATGTCACTAACCAATGCTTCATAATGTTTTTTTTTTTTTTTTAGTGTCTTTTGAATGTACAAATTACCATGTCACTAACCAATGCTTCATAATGTTTTTTTTTTGTTAGTGTCTTTTGAATGTAGAAAATTACCTTGTCACAAACCAATGCTTCATAATGCATTTTTTTTTTTTTAGTGTCTTTTGAATGTACAAATTACCATGTCACTAACCAATGCTTCATAATGTTTTTTTTTTCTTTTTGTTAGTGTCTTTTGAATGTACAAATTACCATGTCACTAACCAATGCTTCATAATGTTTTTTTTTTTTTGTTAGTGTCTTTTGAATGTACAAATTACCATGTCACTAACCAATGCTTCATAATTTTTTTTTTTTTTTTAGTGTCTTTTGAATGTAGAAAATTACCTTGTCACAAACCAATGCTTCATAATGGTTTTTTTTTTTTGTTAGTGTCTTTTGAATGTACAAATTACCATGTCACTAACCAATGCTTCATAATTTTTTTTTTGTTAGTGTCTTTTGAATGTACAAATTACCATGTCACTAACCAATGCTTCATATTTTTTTCTTTTGTTAGTGTCTTTTGAATGTACAAATTACCATGTCACTAACCAATGCTTCATAATGTTTTTTTTTTTTTTTTGTTAGTGTCTTTTGAATGTACAAATTACCATGTCACTAACCAATGCTTCATAATGTTTTTTTTTTTTAGTGTCTTTTGAATGTACAAATTACCATGTCACTAACCAATGCTTCATAATGTTTTTTTTTTGTTAGTGTCTTTTAAATGTAGAAAATTACCTTGTCACAAACCAATGCTTCATAATGCTTTTTTTTTTTTTTTTTTTTCTTTTAGTGTCTTTTGAATGTACAAATTACCATGTTCACTAACCAATGCTTCATAATGTATTTTTTTTTCTTTTTGTTAGTGTTTTTGAATGTACAAATTACCATGTCACTAACCAATGCTTCATAATGTTTTTTTTTTTTGTTAGTGTCTTTGAATGTACAAATTACCATCCAACTAACCAATGCTTCATAAGTTTTTTTTTTTTTTTATGTAGTGTCTTTTGATAAAAAATTACCTTGTCACAAAACCAATGCTCTGATGTTTTTTTTTTTTTTTTTTTTTTTTTGTTAGTGTCTTTTGAATGTACAAATACCCAATGTCACAACCTAACAATGCTTCATAATGTTTTTTTTTTTTTATGTAGTGTCTTTTGAATGAAGAAAAATTACCTTGTCCCACAAACCAATGCCTTCATGATGTTTTTTTTTTTTTTTTTTTTTTTGTTTTTTTTTTTTTTTTTTTTGTTAGTGTTCTTTTGAAGTAAACAAATTACCATGTCACTAACCAATGCTTCATAATGGTTTTTTTTTTGTTTTTTTTTTTTTTGTTTTTTTAGTGTCTTTTGAATGTACAAAATTTACCATGTCACTAACCAATGCTTTCATAATGTTTTTTTTTGGGTTTTTTTTTTTTTTTTTTTTTTAGTGTCTTTTGAAAGTACAAATTACCATGTCACTAACCAATGCTTAATAAGGTTTTTTCTTTTGTTAGTGTCTTTTGAATGTACAAATTACATGTCACTAACCAATGCTTCATAATGTTTTTTTTTTTTTTTTTTTTTTTTTTAGTGTCTTTTGAATGTACAAATTACCATGTCACTAACCAATGCTTCATAATGTTTTTTTTTTTTTTGTTAGTGTCTTTTGAATGTAGAAAATTACCTTGTCACAAACCAATGCTTCATAATGCATTTTTTTTTTTTTTTAGTGTCTTTTGAATGTACAAATTACCATGTCACTAACCAATGCTTCATAATGTTTTTTTTTCTTTTTGTTAGTGTCTTTTGAATGTACAAATACCATGTCACTAACCAATGCTTCATAATGTTTTTTTTTTTTGTTTTGTTAGTGTCTTTTGAATATACAAATTACCCAATGTCACTAACCAATGCTTCATAATGGGTTTTTTTTTTTTTGTTTTTTTAGTGTTCTTTAAATGTACAAATTACATGCACTAACCAATGCTTCATAAGTTTGTTTTTTGTTAGTGTCTTTTGAATGTACAAATTACCATGTCACTAACCAATGCTTCATAAATGGTTTTTTTTTGTTTTTATTGTCTTTTGAATGTACAAATTACCATGTCACTAACCAATGCTTCATAATGATTTTTTTTCACTTTTTTTTTTTTTTGGCTTTTGAATGTACAAATTACCATGTCACTAACCAATGCTTCATAATGTTTTTTTTTTTTTTTTTTTTATTGTCTTTTGAATGTACAAATTACCATTGTCAATAACCAATGCTTCATATTGAGTTTTTTTTCTTTTTTTTTGGCTTTTGAATGTACAAATTACCATGTCACTAACCAATGCTCATAATTTTTTTTTTTTCTTTTTTTGTTAGTGTCTTTTGAATGTACAAATTACCATGCACTAACCAATGCTTCATAAATGTCTTTTTTTTTATTGACTTTTGAATGTACAAATTACCATGTCACTAACCAATGCTTCATAATGGTTTTTTTTTTTTTTAGTGTCTTTTGAATGTACAAATTACCATGTCACTAACCTGCTTCATAATGTTTTTTTTTTTTGTTATTTTTCTTTTGATGTACAAATTACCATGTCACTAACCAATGCTTCATAATGTTTTTTTTTTTTTTGTATTTTCTTTGAATGTACAATCACCATGTCACTAACCAATGCTTCATAATGTGTTTTTTTTTTTTATTTGTTAGTGTCTTTTGAAGGTACAAATTACCGTGTCACTAACCAATGCTTCATATTGTTTTTTTCTTTTTAGTGTCTTTTGAATATACAAATTACCATGTCACTAACCAATGTTTCATTAGTTTTTTTTTGTTAGTGTCTTTTGAATATGCAAATTACCTTGTCACTAACCAATGCTTTATAAAATGTTTTTTTTTTTTGTTAGTGTCTTTTGAAGGTACAAATTACCTTGTCACTAACCAATGCTTTATAATGTTTTTTTTTTCTTCTTGTTTGTTAAAGTGACTTTTGAAGGTACATACTACCATGTCACTAACTAATGCTTTACAACGATCAGCTTGGAGGGTCTCAGGTGAGATGAGAAAACGTGAGATGTCTTTTGTATCGCGTATCCTGAGTTGGTGCTAATCACCATATCGGTAGTAACAGCCTCAGGAATAAACAGCAGATAGACTACATCTGCATACTCACCAGCTTTCTGATCGCACGAAAATAAGTCTTCCTCATCTCGATGACACGGAAGGAAAATAATCATAAATAGGCATGAACGCATTATGTATCCCCTTCCTGCACCAAACTCGTCCAAACTCGCTTCGAAACCGCTTTTTTTTTGTCGTCCAAAATAAAACATCTCTTCATTACTAATACAGAAGGGAGGTGCCAAGTGGGTTCACTAGGGTGCTATTGTTGCATACCGAATTCAAAATAACATTGTTGCGCGCAGTTAACTTCTTCTTCTTCTTCTTCTTCAACGAACTTCTTCTTCTTCTTTTTCTTCTTCAATTAACTTCTTCTTCTTCTTCAACTAACTTCTTGTTCTTCTTATTATTCTTCTTCAACTATTCTTCAACTAACTTCTTCTTCTTCTTCTTCTATTCTTCAACTAACTTCTTCTTCTTCTTCTTCTTCTTCTTCTTCTTCTTCTTCTTCTTCATCTTTATCAAACTTCTTATTCTTCTTCTTCTTCTTCTTCAACTAACTTCTTATTCTTCAGCTTCTTCAACTAACTTCTTCTTCTTCTTCTTCTTCAACTAACTTCTTCTTCTTCTTCTTCTTCTTCTTCTTCTTCTTCTTCTAACATTTTATTTTTATTTTTCTTCTTCTCTTCAAAACCGATTCTTCTTCTTCTTTTCTTCTTCTTTTCTTCTTCTAAACATTTTATTTTTTCCTTCTTCTTTTCTTCTTCTTCTTCCTTCCTTCTTTCTTCTACTAACATTTTATTCTTCTTATTATTCTTCTTCTTCTTATTCTTCTTCTTTCTTCTAACTTTATTTTTCTTTTTCTTCTTTCTTCTTCTTTTATTCTTCTTCTTTTCTACTAAACATTTTATTTTTTTTTTTTTTGTCTTTTTTCTTCTTCTTCTTTTCTTCTTCTTTTCTTCTTTACTAACATTTTGATTTGTTCATTTTCTTTTTCTTCTTTCTTCTTCTTCTTGACTTCTTTCTTCTTCTTCTGCTAACAAATTTTATTTTATTTTCTTCATTTCATTTCTTCTTTTTCTTCTTCTTCTTCTTGATTCTTATTCTTTTATTCTACTAACATTTTGTATTTTTCTTCTTCTTCTTCTTCTTCTTCTTCTTCTTCTTCTTCTTCTTCTTCTTCTTCCAACTAACTTCTTCTTCTTCTTCTTCTTCTTCTTCAACCAACTTCTTCTTCCTATTCTTCTTCTCCTTCTTCTTCTTTTTCTTCTTCAGCTAACTTCTTATTCATCCTCTTCAACTAATTTCTTCTTCTTCTTCAACTAACTTCTTATTCTTCTTCTTCTTCTTCTTTCTTCAACTAACTTCTTCTTCTCTTCTTCCTCTTCTTCAACCCCAACTTCTTCTTCTTCTCTTTCTTCTCTTCAACTAACTTATTCCTTCTTCTTCTTCTTCTTCTTCTTCTTCTTTTCTTCTTCTTCTTCGTCCTTCTCTTCTTATTCTCTTCTTTATCCTTCTTCTTAAACTAACATCTTCCTCTTCTTCTTCTCCTTCTTCTTCTTCTTCAACTAACTTCTTCTTCTTCTTCTTCTTCTTCTTCTTCATCTTCTTCTTCTTCTTCTTCTCCTTCTTCTTCAACCAACTTCTTCTTCTTCTTCTTCCTCTTCTTCAACTAATTTCTTTTTCCCCTTTCTCTTCTTCTCCTTCTTCAAGTAACTTCTTATTCGTCTTCCTCTTCAACTAACTTCTTTTTCTTCTTTGTGTTCTTCTTCTTCTTCTTCTTCTTCTTCTTCTTCTTCTTCTTCAACTAACTTCTTATTCATCTTCATCTTCAACTAACTTCTTCTTCTTCTTCTTCTTCTTCTTCTTCTTCTTCTAACTTCTTCTTTTTCTTCTTCAACTAACTTCCTATTCTTCTTCTTCCTCAACTGGCTTCTTTTTTCTTCTTCTTCTTCTTCTTCTTCTTCTTATTCTTTTCTTCAACTAACTTTGTCTTCTTCTTCTTCTTCTTCTTCAACTAACTTCTTATTCTTCTTCTTCTTCTTCAACTAACTTCTTCAGGCTAATCGTAGGACTCATTCAACTCAACTCGTGTGACGAAATAGTTCTTTATTGTTCTATATATTCCTGACCTAATTGTTAGAATTTCAGTTAGTGTAAGGACACTACCTAAAACTGACAGGATCGGGAGGGTAGGAACGTTGGGTCAGCCCGTCCCTACCCTAGGGACGTTACGTACCGTGCGTCAGAGTTTGGACCAACTTACCTGCAACCTGCTGTGCCTTGTAAGACCTAGTTGTGAAAGAGAATTTCCAGAACTGGACGACAGGATGTGTAAATGTATTTATAACCCAAAGATAGTTGTTGATACAAAAGGGGAAATTCTTATTACTGATATTGTCATTCATAATATACTTGTACTGAAATCATTATCAGCATCATCGTTTCAATTATCACTAATATGAGCGCATTGCGTCCTCACGGAAATAGCTGGAGGTATTGAAATTATTATTAGTCAGAAGTGACATGCATCATTTTACAAGGAAGTATTATTATTATTATTATGAATAACATTCCTCAAAGCCCTATTAATCACTAAAGATTTTAAAACCCCCTTCTAATAGGAAAATCTTTCAGATCCTTTATTTAACATTAAAGCTTACTATACGTTAGTACTTTCATTGTGTATCAGTTTTATTTTCTTTTTCGTCATTTTTTTTTATTTTTTTTATTTAATCTACCTTTTTTCTAAACTTCTCTCTCTCTCTCTCTCTCTCTCTCTTCTCTCCCTCATTTTCTACAGGCTGATTTACTTTTTGGTACCCTCTTGGTTTTATTGACAGTTCAAAAGGGTTTT
>NC_087207.1:54686874-54689374 GCF_015104395.2 Macrobrachium nipponense
ACTTACGGATTATTATTACTAGAGAGGTTGATCCACTGCTAGACGACAGTTTGGTGTACGCTTCTGCAAACGGGAAAAATATGCCAGTGCAGATTGAAAAGTCTACGGAATATAAACATAATGTTTCAAAAGTTCCTTTCCTTTATAGTAATCTTTGTTGAAGACTAATTTGTATTTTAAAAAACGGCAACATTTATAATCACTGCGAGAAAGATGGCAATTGATGAAATATCTACGATATGAAATTATTTTATACAGATGGCAATTCATATTGTATCTATGAAATGAATTATTTTATACGGAGCAATATCCAAGAAGTAAAATTATTTTATGCAGATGACAACTAATACAACATCTATTAAATGAAATGACTTTATTCAGATTGCAAATATTACAATATTTGTGAAGTAAAAATATTTTATAGATGTGTAAATTAATACAAGTTCATATGAAATAATGTTATTTATACAAATGACAAATAATACAATAAAACTATTTTATTCAGGTTGAAATAAATATAACTCAAGTAATGAAATTACTTTATAGTAATTTAAATTTATACAATATCTATGATTTTGTTCATACTGCAGTATCTGTGAAATTAAATCATTATATACAGATGGCAATTAATGCAATATCTGCGAAATAAAAAATTTTTATACAGATGGCAACCAATCCAATATCTGCGAAATAAAATCATTTTCTGCAGATGCAAGTAATGCCACATTTACGAAAAGAAAGGATTTTATAAAGACGGGAACTAATGCCGTGTCTGCGAAATAAAATTATCTTATACAGATAGCAACTATAACAGTGCCTGAGATATAAAATAATTTTATGCAGAGGGCAACATTGATATATTTTTTTTCTGTACAAAAAAAAAAAAAATTCTCTCTTTTCAGATGCAGTCTGTCACCCTCATTTTCGCCGTCCTCCTCATCGTTGGAGTTATAGTGTCTGTGGAACCACAGTTCTACAGACTTCCTTTCTACGCTTCCAGAAGTGTCTTTCCCAAGAGGGTAAGCTAAGATTTGCAGTACATGCTTTTGCTTATTCGGGGAGTAAGCCCTACAGACTACTTTGCTGTTTCTGGGGGGTTAGGAATGCCTTAAAAATCTGAAAAAAGATGTTTCGCGTCGAGTTAAAGATACAAGAATCTTAGGATAGAATATTTCTGCTTTTTTTATCAGATTGCAAAAAATGTAAAAAAAATAGATAATGGGCGTGTTAAACAGTACAGAAATATTATTTCTAATAAAATATAACTTATTTATTTCAATTTTCGTTGGTGAAACAACGCTCTATAAAACCGTAGATGTTAGCATGCGCTGCGAGTAAGCTGGAGGTCGGATCAGGCATTGTTTACTTTTAATATAAGCAACATTTTTCGTTTATTACTTTGACTTTTTCTGAACAAGAAATTCGAGTCCTGAAAGGGCCTTCTTTTGTAGCAATGTTCCATCACTCTGATTTTTTTTCTCTCTCATTCAGTCAATATTTGCATCCTTAGATTTTCTTATTTTCTTATTATGATTTCGTAACTTTGACTTTCTTAGTCCATCAGTCAATTTCATGTCCTTAAGTCATTTCATTGTATCGTAACTTTAATTACCTTTCTCGCTCCGTCAGTTTTGCACAATTTGTCATTGTATATATTTTTTAAATTATTGTTTTGTAATTAATTGTTTTCATTATTGTATCGTAACATGAATTTTTTTTATTATTCAGTCAATTTTGTCCTTTTAAAAATTTCTTTTTATTGTTTCCTAACTGCGATTTTCGCCCTCATTCAGTCAGTTTTGTGTCATTCACTGTCTTGTTGTTTCGTAACTTTAATTTTTTCCTCGGGGAATTTGGTCTCCTTAACTTTTTTATTCTTGTATCGTAATTTTAAGTTTTTCCTCTATCAATTTTGGCTCCTTCATTTTTTTATCATTGTATCGTAATTTTAATTTTTGCTTAATTCGATTTTGACTCCTTAGTTGTTATTATTGTATTTTAACATTTATTTTTTCCTCATTCAATTTTGCGCCCTTAATTGTTCTCGTTATCAAATCGTAACTTTAATATTCTTTGCAACTCAGTCAATTTTGCCTCCTTCAGTTTTCTTATCATCGGAAACTTCTTCCACAAAATATATTTCTCGCCTGAAAAATAAAAAATGCATGTTTTAAAATTCATATATACTTTCTTTAAAATTCGTATTCATAATGAATTTCTATTCCTGCCCCTTGGCAATAATGATTGATATACTTGATTCTCAATGCAATCTGTGTTTAGACCATCTTACAAATTCTGTTGAAAACTCTTAATCAATTTAGAATGAAAGAAAATCAACCCAAAATTCAGTCTTAAGAGATAACTATAATCTGCTTACTTTGCTGAAATGTCAAGAACAAATTATAAGGACTAGATAAATTTATTCGAACCTAAACTCAAATAAAATGTCAGATAACGAATCGGTACAAATGAATTCAGTTAAACTTTCTCTAGAAAATGG
>NC_087207.1:54694374-54696874 GCF_015104395.2 Macrobrachium nipponense
TTACTGAGTGCTCGCTCGGGGACACGTGACGTCACTAACCCATTGACTCGGTCCATACCTGCGCCTACCGGGAGGATGATACCTTTGATAGAAGGCAGTGCAGAAGAAGGCGCATCAGGCAACCGACCCTTTAATGTATAGGGATAACGGTGGGAAAGGAGAAGATACCTGCGCTTACCTGGACAGTGGTTTAGGTTCAAGAGATTGATTTCAGGTGCTTTGGAAGGCAAGAGTTGAACAATGAACCGAATATTTTGGCAAAGTCGAAGATGTAGGAGATAGACAATTATAATTAAAAGGATGAGGGCTCTCACCTTATTTATTGTCATTGTTTAACCAGTTTTCTCAATAAATATTAAGGACAGGTGATGAAAGGTTGATAAAGATGGGCGAAATATAATACATGTATATATGTTCCGTAGGGGGGGGTGGGGGGGGCGTGCGTTTATGCCGTCGGTGCACCTCACGCTGTGCAATGTATGCATTACTTTAGTTTCTTTGCAGCATCCTTTCGGCCCCTAGCTGGAAGTCCTCTTATTACTTTTACTATACCTCCGTTCATATTCTCTTTCTTCCGTCTTTTTTTTCCACAATTTCTTTCCATTCTCCTGAGAATTGTCCCATAGCGCAGCTGCGAAGTCCCCCTCCCCCACCCCCTCTCCGTTACACCTTTCAAACATTTTTATTACCATTTTCCATTTCAGAATGACCTCCAAGGTCCCAGCACTACGAGGCTTTTGGCCTAAATTCTATATTCCATTTCATATTCCATTCCTATACATTGAGTTGAATCTAAAATCAAAAAGGGAATCTAGGATCAAAAAGGGACAATTAAGTTAAACGAACGAAAACCTAAGTAGCGTGCTCGGTATGGTCTTGGCCTGCCACCTCGGTGGCCGCCAGTTCGATTCTCGGGCATTCCACTGAGGGGTTAGAGATGTGTCTTTCTGGTGATTAGAAGTTCACTCTCGACGTGGTTCGGAAGTCACGTAAAGCCGTTGGTCCCGTTGCTGAATAACCACTGGTTCCATGCAACGTAAAAACACCATACAAACAAACGAACGAACGAAAACTGTTTTGAGCTCCCTTTCCTCCCTCCTCCTTAAACGAGGGAGCTCAGTCTCTAGTTGGAGAGAAGTAATGGTGCACGAAATGTCGTTGAAGATGACGGTTTGAGAACTATGTGTATGTATGTATGTATGTATGTATGTATATGAGAATTCATACCATAATTTCAACAGATCTCACGCCCGTGGGGGGTTAGTGCCGTCAGTGCACCTCATTTGGTGTACTGTAGGCATTACTTAAGGTCTTTGCAGCGTCCCTGCGGCCCCTAGCTGCAACTCCTGTCATTCCTTTTACTGAACCTCCGTTCATATTCTCTTTCTCCCATCTTACTGTCCACCCTCTCCTAACAATTGTTTCGTAGGCCAACTACTTCGAGGTTTTCCTCCTGTTACACCTTTCAGACCTTTTCGCTGTCAATTTCCGTTTCAGCGCTGAATGGCCTCAGTTGCCCCAGTGCTTGGCATAATGCCAAAAATCTACATAAATCAAATCAAACAGATCTTACAAGCTTGGCGTTGGCGCTAAGGGTTCACTGTGAGAAGTCAAGAGTTCCAAAACATGGTTATGTATGTATGCATGTATGTATGATAACTGTATATATCTGTTGAAATCCATACAATACTTGAGGCAGACTTTATATATGCATGGTGTTACCGGCAATGGTTCACAATGTGGCGCGCAAAGAGACCCAGAGCGAACGTGAGTACGTACATTTGTCTACACGTTAAAGCTTTCCTATTTTGGCCCCACCAGGACCGGTTTGTTCTGGTTTCGGTCTGTCCTAAGACCTACATTTCAGATGGTTCTTCGGCACACTGTATTATTATTATTATTATTATTATTATTATTATTATTATTATTATTATTAACTTACAATCTTACAAAAAGCAAAACAAGAAAAACATGAACAAACACATCGTTGAGGTGTGTGTTGGGAGGCCGTGCGCATGCGCAGTCCAGTATTGATAATAATAGAATATTCGTACGAAAATGCTTTTTATTCAACGGAGATGGATAGGAAGTTAATAATAATAAATAATAATAATAATAATAATAATAATAATGATAATAAATAAATAATATTATTATTATTATTATTATTATTTATTATTATTCTTATCATTATTATTATTATTATTATTGTAATCATCGAAGTTTCATCGTAATTTAATTTCGATGATTACAATAATAATAATAATAATAATAATAATGATAATAATAATAATAATAATAATAATAATAATAATAATAATAATAATAATAATAATAACAAAGTTTCACTCTAGCTAATTATATGCGCTTGGATGAGCACGCACACAAATATGTATATATATATATATATATCTATATATATATATATATATATATATATATAATATATATGTGTGTGTGTGTGTGTGTGTGTGTGTGTGTGTGTGTGTATGTGTGTGTG